>NC_056738.1:559951209-560211209 GCF_019279795.1 Protopterus annectens | reverse complement strand
AAACTGTAACTAATATAGAGAAGGATGGTGGCAAGGAGCGAGACCATGTTTTACAAAGAGAAAGTATTACAGTGCAAGATAATAACAGATATGCAGCACTAGGAAATGAAGAAGGTGAAGAGGGAGAATTTGAAATACGACAAGAACAAAAAGAAAATGATTCATCAGTTTGGGGGAGGGAATGGAGAAGGATAAGAAAATAAACACTGGGAGTAAGAAAAGCAATAAAATGGAAAGGGATGATTTAGGAAAGTTGTCAGCAAATGTTAATAGTATTCAAATGATATTAAATGTGTGGTAGTTACTGAACAGTTTAAAACTAAATATGGATGTCATATTTGTTTAGATAGATGTGTGATGGAAGGAAAAAGGATAAGAATGGAGGCAATATAGAGTAAAATGATTATATGGTCATTGGGGAGTGAAATGTGTTCAGGAATATTATTTTTTAATGTGAAGAGATAAAGATACTGGATGTGATAATTGTACTTTGTGGAAGATTATTGGTAAGTGTTATAAAGAAAAGGAAAAGATATACAAGTATAATTGTAGTTTATGCATACAATAATATAATGGCTTTTCATGTTAGGGGTCACCACAGTGGAACTGATGTCCGCAGAATGATTGGCAGTAGAGTTTTATGGTGTCGAGTTACCAGCCCAGTGCCCAACCTTCCAAAGAAGGCACACACACGCACATACCTAGGGCCAATTTAGAGTGTCTAATCCACCTGCAGCATATCTTTGGAATGTGGGAGGAAACCCACAGGACTGCAGGGAGGACAAGGAGACGCCACACAGCAGGCACTCCAGCCAAGAATTGAATCAGAGAACCTCTTGGTGTGATTGCTGCACCACTGTGGCTGTCCTAGGCACTTAACGTTGTCCTAAATATGGATATTGTTATGGTGGGAGATTTTAAATAAAATTTGAAAAGGAAAAGGGAAAATATTGCAAGATATTAAAGCAATATGAGAATAAGACATAAAGAGTTGAAATAGGAGAAAAATGGAGACTGGACATATAAAAAGGAGACTTTTAGAACTGAAATGAATTATGTTGTATATTTAAACTATATGAAATAAATAACAGGTAGGGTAGTAATTGCTGATTTTTAAGATCACAAAGTAGTATGGGCTAAAATAGCGGATGATAGAAAAGTAATAAAAAAGGGAAAGGAATAGGTTCATGGGTATTTACTAGGTTATTGATCAGTGCGATCTTAAGAAGTTTAGTCATACATTTTCATGGTAGTTTTTATTGCTTATATTTTGTATACAAATAACTCAGAGAGAGGCCAGAGATGGATATAATGAAACATTTACATATTTCCCTTATCCATGATGGACCAAGGTGCTAAACTAGGGATGAATTTGTTGTTACCCATCCATTAATCCAAATTATATTTGAACAGACTAAAAGAGGAATTGAAGATGGTTCCATAGAAGTGGTATTCTCTGTGATACAAACTTATCTATCCAACATATTCTATTGATTTTGTAAAATAGATTGAGATCCCTTGAACAGGTATTTGTGATACTGCTGGACTTTTGAATATCCAGTAGGTCTGACAGGATAGGATCTGTTGAAACTCTGTACGCAAGGCAGCTATCACCTCTTGTATATGATACTAAGAAGAGGGACACAGCTTTGAGATAGTCTGCACATATATTTATTTTTCAGTTTAGGTCCTTGATTTGTTTAGTGAAATAGCTTTTTGGACTTTCCAGTTGTGACAAGTGAATAAAACAGATTGTCAGGAGAAACTGCTAAACTAGCTGAAATGAAATGGAAACATTAGATTTTATGGGAACAGCATATAACAATAAGAGCACATTATAAAAGCCAGACAGATCGATAGAGTGCTTATAATGAAAAATAAAATAAAATATTTTTGATTTAAAAAACGTGAAGCAGAGGAATAGGAGAGTATTTAATGAAGTTATGAAACAAGTCATGTGTAGCAAATAGAAAACATGGCAACAGAATAAGAGAAATAGAAAGACAGTAGTATGAGAATATTGAAAAGCTAAAAATATGTTTCAAGAAATAGAAATGGAAAAACAAGAACTTTTATCATTTGGAGGAAAAGAAGTAAAAATAAAAATAAAAGTATGACATCCTTGATAAGGAATGAAATATAAGATATAAGCAGAAAGAAATAATGGATATTGTGGAAATGATTGGAGGTAGAATTTATTAAAAGGAAGAAGTATAAGAAGAGGTTTGTATTGTAAAAGGAAAAATACCTAATAATGTTAAGAATTCTCTATAAAAGAAGACTGCTATGAGAGAAATGGAAGAAAGACTAAATGAAGGAAGGGAAGACTCAGCACCAGGAATACATTAGGAGTACTTTAAAAAGAAGAATGTTAGTAAGAAATGAATATCCTGTAATCTATTACATGACTGGATAGAGAAAGGAATAGCAGATGAAGGGGGTTGTGGTTGAATAATTAGGGAAACTGAAGGGGTTACTCAAAATTTTCAGTCTTCCTCTTTCAAGTTTGTTAAAGGTTTCATCACTAACTCTGGATCGTTGTCTTAAAAAGCAAATTAAGCAGACTCGGCATACTTCTGGCAAGCAGACATTCCAAAAATAAAAAAAAAACAATAGCAAACAGGCACAAGAAAGAAGCAGTGGTCCTCACAGAAAAAGGGACAGCTGAACAAGACTTAATGGCTTACTACAAGTTGTAACCCCCACCCTTTCCAACCTGGCATCCTTTAAGTCTTCCCAAAAATCTGGCTCTCCATTTCGCTTTTTGGCTACAGTTAATCTCATCCAAATGGGTTCTGAGAAGGAACCACCATGGTTTGAGCTTGCAATGAGAATCTCTACCTTCATTTTAAGGGATTCCTCTTCAACCACTAGCTCAAACTTACTCATTCTCCTCTATCATTTGGCATCTGATCTAGGGGCAATAAAGCTATGAAGCTCTTCATAAATTAGAAGTGAATAATGATATTGTGATTCAGGAAGCTTGTTGACAAAGGTGAGGTGATTGTTATATTGAATAATTTACTTTTATCAGATAGACATGCTTTAAAAAAAATGTGATACTGATTTTAAAAAGCTTATCAGTGGCATACATTTGTCAGTTTTTGATTTACAGCTGACGAATGGCATCACTATTGATATTTTTAATTATTTCGTGGTTCCTTGTCCTGTGATACTTGTGTTATATGGACTTCCAAAAGTGCATAATCATTAGCGAACCTCCCCCATGAGACCTATTATTTCTGGGAGGGGCTGGTCCAATGAGCCTATATCTGTGTATTGGCAAAATATATTATGCCCTGACCTCAAAAATGTTATATTAAAGATACTGCTGATTTTTTGAGGAATTGAATATGGTTTAGAACTAAAACGTGCATGTTTAAAGATGGTTGTTCTTGATATAAAATCACTGTTTACGGAGATACAGAATGAACATGGTGTGTTGTCCATTAGGGTCCTTTTATATGAATATGGTCAACTTACAGGTAGGCATTTTGAGACAATTTGTGCGTTACTTGAGATTGTTCTAGAAAATAATATTTCTATTTTCAACAACAACTATTACCATCAAATTTCAGGGGTAGCGATGGTTACATATGCTACCTTCGTTTTAGAAGGAAGGGAGAATGAAACCATATTTAATGGCCCTTAATGTTTTCCAAATGCATTTGTTTCTTTAAATGATTTGTAGATGACATTTTTTTCATTTGGAATGATGGAAGTGAAGAACTCACCCAGTTTATGGATTTTTTTGAACAACAGTACAGATTTAAAGAAATCACAAAATAACACCAGCACCTTTCTTCTTTATTCAGCAACAGTGATTTGGCACCTCAGCAATTCGCCTTAGTAAAGGTAAAAATTTGAAGGAATTATTGAATTATAATTTTGTTGTGGGACCTAATATGAATTTACCTATGGGTACCTTCCCCTGTGGTCATTACCGTATATGTAATAGAGTAAAAAAATGATCAGGATCTTTGATTAATGGGAAGTTATTTAACTCTAGACATTACTTTAACTGCAGAATAACAGGGGCGGTGTATATTTTGGGATGCTCATGCTCTGATACAAGGTGGTATATAAGACAAACTAAACATATGGGGAGAATTAGGATTCTGGAACATCTTAGAGATATAAAAAACAAGAATGAATTAAGCCCTATAGCCAACCATTTTCATGAAATGCATGGGGGTTAAGATGGTGGTTTGATTTTTTGTGTACTTGCAAAACCCTTTCTACCTAGAGGGGGCAATTAAGTTAGTAAATTATTGGAGTTGGAAACTAGAATGATATCTAAAATTTCAAACTTTAAGGCTTCATGGTTTAAATTAAGAAGTAGGGATCTGAAGGGTTTAAATATAAGCAGGATATCTAATGGTTAAATATTTATGCTATGTTTATATGTATTTATGTGTTTTTTATGAATTACACATGGATAATCTGTGCTGATGATCGTATATTTAATATTTATATGTTTATACTAGCATCTTTATATATATATATATATATATATATATATATATATATATATATAGTTAAGTCTATAAAAGATACATTTTGTATAAATTAAATGTGATTTAACTTAATTGAATTATTGGATCCTGTTAAGTGGTTGTTTGTATTGCAATATATAAGTCAGCTGAAACTACCATACTGTGATCCTTGAAGACAAATTTCCGAGGTGCCAGATCACTGTTGCTAAATAAAGAAGAAAGGTGCTGGTGTTATTTTGTTGGGGGGGGGGTATTTTTTTAACAGTACAGATTCTCTGAAATTTTCTATGACTGCCTCTATGAGTAACATTTGGATGTTATATAATCCAATCTCGCCTTCATTCTTACCCCTGGATTCGGAGCCTCGGCTCCGACTCGGCCATACTCTATCTCAAAGTCTTCAATTGGCTCATGGCTAAGAGGTATCCCATCATGCAACAGACCCATTCCCCAGATCTCATTTGCCGCTCGTTACGCTCAGAAGTGGACTCACTTTTGGCCATGGCTAAGTATACTTTTTCTAAAGTTTTGGTTATTTGTTGATCATAAAAAGCTATTTTCATAGCTACTGTGTGTATGTGTCTCTCTGGCTGATTGTGTGGCCTTTTTCGTTGGTCGTTTTTTTGGTATCATATCCACTCCCTTTCTTCCCACGGGCTATGCCAGTTTCAGTTAGAGGACCTAGTCCGCCCCATTGTTTTCAGTGTGGTCTCTTTGAGTTGTGCTTCTGTTACTTGTAACTTATATAGTGTTTTTGTCATCTGATAGTGGTGTTATCCTGCCTTTATTTCCTCTGGTCTAGGCCTGTTTAAATTAGAGGACCTAGTCCTCCCTGTACTTTTTGTTCCCGTCAGTTACTAGGCCATTTTAGTTAGAGGCTCTAGTTTCCCGCACGGGGTTTAGTTAGGTTTTTTTGTGTGTACGTGTGGGTTTGCAGCTTGTCTGTGTGTGTGTACTCCTTATACAGCATGTCTAAGGATTTTAAGGAACAGAAGCCTTCGGGCTTTAAGAAGTGTATTGAATGCAATAATAAAATGTCTTTGACTGATGGGCACTCAGTGTGCGTGTACTGCTTGGGGGGCTATTCACCTCCAAGAGTCCTGCTTGTTTTGTCATTCCTTCAGTCCCCACATGCTACAGGAGAGGAAGAACAAGAAAAAGCTCATCCTGAAAGGACTGATTAAACACTCCTTTGAGGAAGACTTGGCTAAGTCTTCCAGTACCATATCCTCTCCAGCTAAAAAGGACAAAAAGACTGCTAAGAAGTGCTCTCCAGCACCGTCTGTTTCTTCTGAGCTGCCAGAGAAAGTTGCTAGAACAGCTTCTCCTTCTTCAGCTACATTGGCTTCGGTGCCAAAAGACGTTAGTGTATTGAATATGTATGTATCAGCTCTCAGCATTTCAAAGCCAGTCATGGATATTTTGGTTCAGAGCCAGTGTCCAGTTGTTCGACCGGGTTCTTCTTCATGTCAGTCTCCCTCTGTAGGGAGATCCAGATCTCCAACTATATTCTCCAGGTCCTCGAGGTCCTTTTCTGATGAGGACATTGATAGATTGGTGAAGAAACTGCTTCAGTCATCGGTGCTGGCCAAATTGATTTTGGCTGTGACCCAGCTTACTCCGGAGACCATGGCCCTTCATCATTTGTTGTTCCTCCTCTGAGCCTTTCTTGGCCCTTGGAGCCAGTATTGTTGGTTCCATCGGGTGCCGTTAGGTCGGTTCCAGTAGCTTTGCCTGGCCTCTCGGTTCCGATTTCCACTCTGACCCCGTCGGTTCCGTCCTCGGGGTCGGGGGTCCACAGTTCCCTAGTTGGACCTGAGGGGGAGGGCTGGGATCAATCTTCATCGGTTCTGCGCCTTCCTCTTGGTGCTTTGGGTTGGGTGAGTTTGGACCCAACATCTGCTTTGGACCTCATCTCCTCGGCGCCAAGGACTACTACCATATCCGCTATGGTTAGTCGACCTTTGGAGCTGGAGGGATTAGCTTTTGCGGTTATGAGGAGTGTGCTGGCCAGGTCATCAACTGCATCCTACAGCACCGACACTCTGCCTCCTCCAGCTCCAGTGTCAGTTTCAGATCATCCTCTATCCATGGACAGAGGAGACCCAAGGCCTCAGGATACCTCCTTGAGTGGTGCCCAACTTTCTGACATCTCCCCAGAGTTTTTGCCTGGGGAGCCCGCAAGAATGAGATTGTGTAAGAGAAAACACGTCGACTCCCCAGATGAGTCTCTCACATCAGACAAAGACCTCGAGGAGTCAGAGGGGTCCCCCAAGTCGTCTTCTGAAGATATCTCTTTTTCAGATATCCTGGAGATCTTGAAGCAGAGAGGTGGCTGGCCCTCCAAATCCCCTTCTGATGAGGAGTTGGTGTTCCTGAAGGCTTTTGGGTCTCAACCGTATGCCTCTTGGGTGTCTCCCCCTTTGGATGAGCTACTAGATCTCATCTGTCGATAGGTGTGGGAAACTCAAGATACTGTGGAACCGGTCCCTAGGACACCCAATAAGTTTTTGTCTGCTCCCACAGACAAGGAATATCTGACAAAAGGCATTTCAGTAGATGCCACGGTGGTGGCAGCAGCCACCAAGAAGGAACTTGCTGAAACTTCGTCTACCGTCCATCTACCTAACAAGGAGTCCTGGGCCATGGACAGGTATGGGAAGCATGTGTTTACCTCAGCGGGCTTTACGCTGCAGTCACTGAACTACTTGATGCATTTTAAAAGGCTCCAGAGAGATCTCCTAAAAGAGCTAGGTGATTCTCTACAGGGTAATGTTTCTGACGCCATGCACAGAAGGTCAATGCAGAGATGTCTACCCTAAATTCCCTTACCAACTCCTCCATAAGGCTGATCTCATATGCAGCTGACGGAGCGAGCATGGCAGCGGGTTCCAGAGTCACTCTTAGGAGGCACTCCTGGATGCGCCTGTGTAACTTCATGGAGGCCTTCAAATCTACGTTCACCAATGCCCCATTTGATGGTTCATCGTTATTCGAAACCAAGGTGAAGGACACTCTCACTAGGTGCGAGCAGGAAGGAAAAACCCTGTCTGCTGTGGGAATCCTTTTTTTAATGCCTTATAGACCTTACTCCAAGGGCCAGAAGGGTGGGAAAATGTGGTTCAGGACATTGCAGAGGTTTTTCTCAAGACACACAAAGTGATTCCCCCTCCAGAGGCAGGGGAGGGGGTGGAAATTCAGGTAGATGCCACCCTAGAGGCAGAGGAGCCCGCGTAACCAGGGGGACCATGATTCCTTTTGTGTTACTCCCTACCTGCGCTCCTGAAAGGAGGCCTGACTGTGCATCTGTGGAGCTAGTCGGGGGTCGCATTTCTTTATTCCCAGAAGCCTGGCAAGGTGTTATCCAAGACGAGTGGGTTTCAAAGATAATTTCCAGAGGTTATTATATTCCCTTCTCTTCTCCTCCCCCGCCAACCAAGAGAGTTCCAAATGTTCCACCCGGTCAAAGGGATTCTGCAACTTTAGAAATAAAAAAGTTGCTTTCAAAGAGATCCATCCAGCATGTCCCCACAGACCAAGTAGGATTAGGGACTTACTCCAGATTCTTTTTGATGCCGAAAGGAACAGGGGACCTGAGACCCATCTTGGATCTCAGCCGATTGAACCTACATGTACAAAAGTCCAAGTTCCGCATGGTCACCTTACAGTCAATACTCCCTCAGTTAGGGAAAGATGTGTGGATGTGCTCCCTCAACCTCAAAGATGCTTATTACCATATCAAGATGGACAGGGCATAGAGAAGTCATCTACACTTCCAGCTGGGAGCCAGTCATTTTCAGTTTCGCCCCCTGCCCTTTGGGATCACCACAGCCCCCAGTTTATTCACCAAATGCACAGCAGTGGTAACAGCTCACTTGAGACATCAGGGATTCCAAGTGTTTCCGTACCTGGATGACTGGCTCCTTTCTGCCACCACCAGGCATCTACTGTTACAGACGAGGAACGCCACCATTACACTGTGAAAACAGCTTCAACAGAACCAAATCAGCTAACAAAGCAAATCAAAAGATAAATCCCAAAGCACAGGACCCGAAGCCAGATGTTAAAATGTACAAAACTTTTAATAAGTCATGACACACCAATAATAAACCAAGCGCTTTCACCCGGCTCCTGCCAGGCTTTCTCAAGGAATGAATAGAAACCACAGTATCATTAACATTTATATATCACATTACTTGGTCAGCTGACCAGTAAATTAATTTCAATTAATTAAAATTCCGTTACTTTGCTTTAAAATCATAAAAAAATTCTAATACATGTTAAAACTTAATACATCAAACATTTCACATTTTCCTTGTTATTGAACTATTATATATTACTTAAGTTAAAAATGAATGGTATAATAATAGATGAATAGTAGATGCAAAAACAAAATCATATTTATTCAAAGCTTTGCTTTTCTAAGTTTCAGGACACATCCTATATTAATATTTTTACCATTACACTGTGCCAAAGGTTAGGAATTACTTTAAATTGGGAAAAATCTGCCTTGTTGCCCTCACAGTGTGTCACTTTTATTGGCGCCAAACTAGATAAGGTGCTCATGAGGGCCTTCTTACCAAAAGAGAGAATTCAGGCTCTCCAGCAGCGGGTCTACACCTTACTACCATTGTGGAAGGTCAAGGCAAAAGTGGTCCTCAAGTTATTAGGGACCATGGTTTCCACGATCATGCTAGTTCCCCTTGCCAGACTACACATGAGGGTTCTTCAGTGGCTGCTTTTCACCCAATGGTCACTACAGTATCTTTCACTCTCCTAATCTATTCTGATTACGGACACGTGCAAGCAGGATCTACGCTGGTGGCTTCAGGCCAGCAATCTCAACATGGGCAAGCCTTTTGTACCATCTTCTCCAGTTGCTACAGTGACCACGGATGCCTCCCAGATCGGGTGGGGGGGGGGGTCATTATCTCGGCAGGACATTCCAAGGTACATGGCAAGATCATGAGACCCATTTGCATATCAATGTCTTGGAGATGAGAGCAGTGCTATTAGAGTTGCAAGCACTTCAGAGTTTTCTCCCTCTAGGGACAATTGCAATCCACTCAGACAACATGTCAGTGGTACGGTATCTAAACAAGCAGGGAGGAACCAAATCATACCCCCTTTGCAGAGAGGCACTTTGAGTTTGGCAGTGGGCGGTGGCTTCCCAACGCTTTCTAGTTGCAACGCATATACCGGGGAAGTCCAACATGATTGCAAACAGGCTGAGCAGAGCTATCCTAATGACTCACAAGTGGTCCCTGAACAAATATGTTGCGTTGAAGATATTCCACAGATGGGGTCAGCCTTGTTGTGATCTATTTGCTAGCCCCCTCAATGCCAAATGCAGCAGCTACTTCACCCTTATCCCCCCGCAGGCAGAGACACCCAGGGACGCTCTGGTTCACGATTGGCCCTCCAGTCTTCTCAATGCCTTTCCACTGTTTCCTCTGATATCAAAGGTCATTCAGAAAGCACAGTCTTTGGGAAGCAAAATGATCCTGATTGCCCTACACTGGCTTCGTTAGATTTGGTTTCCCTTCCTTCAACCCCATCTAATGGATGATCCCTGGGTTCTGGACCCAGATCCAGATCTGCTGGCTCATAGTTCAGGGCAGTTCCATCCCTCCATCCAGAACCTCAAGGTGACAGCTTGGCTGCTCCAGTTCCGTCCCTAGTTAGGCTTCATGATTTCTCCCTGGAAGTGGTCCACATTCTGTCTTCTTCCCACAAGCCTTCTACCAGGAAGATATATTCCAGTAAGTGGAAGAGATTCTCCACTTGGGCCCGTAAAAGATATATTGATCCTTATACAGCTCCTATTTTGGCAATATTAGAATTTCTTTCTCAACTGTTCAGTCATGGATCAGCTGCAGCAACCATTAAAGTGCAATTGTCAGTGATTTCTCCCTTTCACATTGCTAATGAGCCCAACCTTATGGCTCATAGGCTTTGTAGGGCCATTCTGAAAGGGATAATGTTACTCCAACCTCCAGTCTTTGATCCAGTAATGCCATGGGACGTAAATTTTGTTTTACAGAAGTTCACCTCGGCTCCCTTTGAGTCTGCAGCTACGTGTGACCTAAAATTTTTGTCATGGAAGACAGTATTTTTGGTAGCCATAACTTCAGCTAGGCGGGTCTCTGAGCTCCAAGCTTTATCGATTAAGCCACCTTATTTGGTGTTTCACAAAGACAGGGTCTCCTTAAGAACCAGTCCTTCTTTTATTCCAAAGTTTGCTTCTGTTGTCAATATCAACCAATCCATTGAGTTGCCTGTGTTTTTTCCTGAATTTTCTAACAAGGCAGAATTTAAATTTCATCAGCTAGAAGTTCATAGGCAATTATGTTTCTATTTACATAGGACAAAAGATTTCAGGAAATCAGATCAACTGTTTGTCCCATTTTCAGATACTAGACTTGGGGTTCCTGTCTCTAAAGTAACCTTGTCTCACTTGATCTCCAATTGCATCTCCTTTATTTTTGGTTCCAGCGGCAAAGAATTACCCTTTAAAGTGAAGGCTCATTTTACATGATCTGTGGCTACCTCTACTGCATTTCAGGCTTGGATGTCTATGGATGATATTTGTGCTGCAGCAACATGGGCTTTGCCTCATACTTTTATTAGTCACTACAAATTAGATCTGGTCTCTAGAGGCAGATCTTCATTTGGTTCCACAGTGCTCAAGAGTATTTTTCACTGAGCCACCCAAGGTCAAGGTGCTAGGGACGCTGTCCCAGGGGTAAGAATGAAGGCAAGATTGGACTACATAACATCAAGAAGTTATGTACTCACCATAACATTCGATGTATGTAGTCCATCTCGCCTTACATTCTTACTAACCCCCCTTCCTACCCCCTCCTTGAGGACCTGGAGGTATAGTCTCTAGGTGTCAGTGGTCCTTTCGGTTGGGGTTGTTCTTCTTCTCAGTATGTGTGTGTGTGCGCTTGCAGCAAACAAGATCTGAGGAATGGGTCTGTTGCATGATGGGACACGTCTTAGCCATGAGCCAATTGATGACTTTGAGCTAGAGTATGGCCGAGTCGGAGCCGAGGTTCAGCTCAAAACCCAGGGGTAAGAATGTAAGGTGAGATGGACAACATACATCGAACATTATCGTGAGTACATAACTTCTTGCTTTTGGACATTGCTATACATTATGATGCAATTGATATGTATACATCTATATATAAAAAGGCGGTCCATAAAAATAAATAATTACACAAAAAGACTATGCATGCATTTCATGTTTTCAAAGGGATAGAAAAAGCACAGATGATCCGTATGAGTAGGTTAAATATAGACTTTGACAAATGCATAGAAAAAATGGATGAGATGATACAAGAATTTACGGATAGGGGCTATGATACTGAGCTATTCACCAAATACCAGCAAATACTAAGGTAAAGAAAATAAATAAATAAAGGTAAGTAAATACTAAGTAATAATACTTTACTGAAGGATTCTATACCTATACCATATTTAGTGCTGATTCAGCAGCAGATAATATTATGAATGGCACCAAGATGATAACACTACAACATATAACCACATACATAGATGTAGCAATGATGTAAGGAAAATTATATGTGATAATTGGGGCATTCTATGTCAGAATTACAAAAAAATAACTGGGAATGAACATAGATTCACATATTATAACTGTTCTAACCTTAAACAATGGTTATGTTATAAAGATATGCGTTGATTCTATGGCTAAGCAGTCTGCCAAAAATGGTACTTTTACATGCTACAACTGCTGTTGTAACTTTATCAATAAGGATCCTACCTTTATTCATCCACTAACCAGCAGGGAATGTACCTTAATATGTTTTGCAACTTGTAACTCGACCAATGCTGTGTACCTTGCGACATGCATGGCATGTCCCAGTTTTTATCTTGGGAAATCAACAAGGAGATTAGAAGATAGAATTTTAGAGTATAATTCTGATATTAGAAGGAACATATTGAGTAATGCATTGGCAAAACATGTTAATGAGACTGGATCACCACATTGTTTTACTTTCAGGGTTATAGATATAGTTACCAAAAGTATTAGGAGGGTTGATTTAAGCAATAGACTTGAAATGAAAGAATATAAATGGATATTACAATTACAAGCTGACTGCCCACCAGGTATAAATCAGACCATGACACTTAAACCAGTGCTTAAGTATAAACAATTATAGTTATATGTTGCTATTTTTGATGACTACCTGTTAGGTCTCTTTAAAATAGTTTATCACTTTAATTAATCGGGAAGTTTTTTTTTATTGGCTGTGTGATCAAGCTGTAGCATAGTTAATGTTTTTAGCACTGAATAAGGGTTTGTGACCCAAAAGCTTTGCTGTTTGGTTGTTACATTAAAGTTTTTATTGGTATGCTGCTGTTTGTCTTGTTTTGTTTTGACCGTATTTTGTACAAATAATTGCTTTACTTTGAGGCTCGTTTTTACAATGATTAATATAGGCTGTTCCTCATTCCTTGACAGGGCAAGTCATTTATCAACAATGTTTCTGGTACCAAAGAAAGAAGCTACATGGAGACCAGTCCTAGATCATTCATTTCTCAACCAGTTTGTGAAAGTTCCAAAGTTCAAAATTATATCCCTTCACAACCTGTTAACTCTTATTTCTACTTCCATTATTTCTTTTTTTTTTTTTTGGTTACTCTAAATATAAACAATTCTTATCACATTCCTGTAGCCACAGATTTCAAATATTTTTAAGGTTTTCTGTATCTGGATTTCACCTTCAGTTCTCTACATTACCATTTGGATTATTCACTGCTCCAAGGGTGTTCACAAAGTGTCTAGTTCCAATGGTACTCTTATGCACACTGGAGAGTATTCACATTTTCCTTATTTAGATGAATTGCTTATCTTTGCAGAGTCCTTTTTGCTATGTCAGGAATCTTTAACTCAAGTAAGATTATCTCCTTTGTACACTGGGCTTCCCGGAAAACATTCAAAAATTTGTCTCACTCCTTCCCATGGGATTGTATTCCTGGGATGCCTTCTGGATGCTACAATTCAAACAGTTTTTCTCCACAGGAAAATTTAATGTCTATGTAGAGCTATTCTTGGGTTTTCCACTCAGTCCAGGATTTCAACAAAGGAGTTTTCCATGATATTCTATGATTCTCATCATTCCTCTAGCCAGGCTCCACATGGGAAAGATTCATTGATACCTATAATTTTCACGGTCCAGACATCAACACCCCTGACTTTTCAAATTCCAGTTTTTGGATTTGTAAAAAGGGAAATGATTTGGTGGAGAGACCAGTTTAATCTGACTCCAAGCCTCTCATTCTTTTCCAGCTCCAGTATAGTCTATTACTACAGATACCAAAGAATTAGGAGGTATGTCTTTCTGAATAAAAGTGCAGGATCTTTGGAAGGAAAAAACATAACAAAAAATATAAACATCGAAGCTAGGTTGGCAGTAATAAATGCACTGAACTCTCTGAATCATCTGTGGTCCTCTGGGCCTCTAAATGTGATTACAGAAAACACCACATTGAAGTAGTACATGCAATAATAGGAGATCTCCAGAACAACCCCTCTGTGCAGTTTAGCCACATAGCCTGGAATATAGCAGTTCAGCATGATCTCATTCTACCAGTGTCTTACATTTCATCATAGCACAGCACTGTAGCATACAAGTACAGCAGGACCAGTACCAACCCCCCATGAAGTTAAATTGAATCATGGTGTCATCCACAATTTAATCCATATATGTGGAACACTAGATCTGTCTGCCTCCATTCAAAACAATTGGGAACTTTCTGCTCCAGAACTCCTTGTAAGTAGTCCTAGATAGCAGATGATTCTCATTTTGTTGTATGGAAATGTTTCTGTATGTCTTTCCACCTTTTATACTGATATCCAGAGTCATTCTGAAGATTCAGAAGGACTGTCCGAAGATAATTGTGGTGACTCCCTTCTGGTCCAGGCAACAGTGGTTCTCGTTTGTTTTGGAAATAAGCAAGGTCAGCTGTCACAAGCTTCCTTACAGACTGGACTTGCTCACAAAAGACAGTTTGTTTGATACACCCCATCTCAAAACAACTTCAACTAACTGTCTGAGTAAAAGAATTTTAGTACCTTTTAGGCTCCTTTTTATGAGAGCATACAGCAGGCAATTAAAGGAGGCAACAAATTGATAGGAAGTCATTTATTCGCAAATTGAAAATATTTTCTAGCTGGTGCCACATTAAGAACCAAGACCTCTTTAAGGCTAGCATTTCTCTGGTTTTGTAATATATGTGTGAGTTATCATCCTCTGGATCTACAATATTTGTGTGAGTTATTATTCTCTGACTTTTCTTATTCCTTTGCCAAGGTTCATTTGTGATCCAGTTTAGAATATCTGCCTATGGATCTCCGTCTTTCAATGTACACATATATGTTTTTCAAAGAGGTACTGCATACCCACTCACCTAGAAAGTGAGTATCTCCTCGTTGGGATTTTAATTTTATTTTGGAAAGTTTAACTTTTGATCCGATGTTCTCCATTTCATTCTTCCTCAGTGTATGGGTTACAGATACGACTTGGCCACATACCAAAGACTTATGGATCCAGCTCTCAAGTTCCTCCCTCTAACCATAATGCCCCAGTCTGATACACCAGATTTTGTTTACCGCCATGTATCATGGATGCAGATCTTCTCTCTGCAGCTTGGTTTCAATTTGTACAAAGTTTTGTTTATCATTTATTTAGAAAAACATCTTAAGAAATTCTGTTCTTATTTTTCTGCTGTCCTCCTTCTCCTGTTTGTTGAGTTTCTTCAGTTTTTTCAGGTATTCTTTACGTTAGCTCTTGCTCCCATTTTTTTCTGCCTTTTGGTAGTCTCTTAGTGTACTATTGTTGGTACCAGTGTTTCCCTTTTTTTTTCTTTTTCCTACCCTTTTTAGGGTACTCTTCCTACCATTGCTGGTAACTAACTAATTTATAAAAAAATGCCTTTTCTTCTTTTTTCTTGTGTTTTTGGCTATAGCTGAGAATCCAACTGGCTTTGAAAAATGCACTTTATGTGGGCACAAAATTACATATCCTGATGCCCACGGGGAATGCATTTATTGCCTAGGAGCAGCACACCTGAATACTGATTGCTGTAATTGTGCTGCATTCAACTCTAGAGCAATTTGAAACGGAAGAAATAAATTAGACTTTAAGAGAATGCTCTCTTGATCTTCATCTTCCTTGTCAGAGACTGAAACCACCAGTAAATATCCTAAGCCTTCTTCAGAGACTTGAAAGAGATCCCTTACCCAATCTCTAAACACCCTGACATCTACCATGGCTTTGTTGGAGCCTCCTCAAAACATCCAAAGAACTTCAGATCTGACTTTATCAGATCCTAACCAAAAAGTATTGGATCCTAAATCCATGGATTCTACTGTTATACTGTAAAATCTCCAAAGCAGTACTCAGATGCAGAAACCTCATATCTGACCATTACTTTGTAGAATATTCCTCAAACTCACTCACCCAGGTTTATAGTAGACCCAGTATCTCCTGTATTCCATTCCAAATTTCTACAATTGACACCGAGGAGAGAATCAAGCCCACAGTCAACAACCTCATCCATTAGATCCTCCAGACGTCTCTCTCAGGCTGACATGGATAGGATGATGAGGAAATTCCTTAGATCTCAGACTCAGGTAGAGGTTATTCCATGTTCATCTCCCATTGGATCTGTGAGCCCTCCTTCTACTTCTGATGTAGTGATTTCTCCTACTCTGATCCATCCCATGGCCTCAGAGCCCTCAGATCTGAGAGCACCAAGAGTATCATGTGAGTTCCAAAGATGGCTAAATCTTTGACTCTGACAGTCTCCCTGACTGGTTTTGCTCCTATCCTCTTGGATCAGGATACATCTCAGAACTGAAACATCGGCATCAGATATGGGGGACCAGGGTCTACTCCAATGTTATCAGAGCCATCCTTGGTCCTTGGATCTTCAGCACTTGATAGCTTGGGTCCAACCCCCTACTCAAGGCATGGATTTGAGCAGGGCAAGACATGGCTGCTTTGGATGTTTTAGCCTTAGTGCAGCCTGCCAAAGCTTCTCCCAGTCCATCTGCATTTGAGGTAGTGGAGAGTGCTTTCTCTTGACCAAGATATCTGATCTATCCCTCTTCCTTGGATCCTACATATCTTCCTCCAACGGGTCTGAGTTCCGATCCCATAAAACCTACTCCGCAGGGACAGCTGGTAGCAACTACAATCCAGACAGTTCCTAGAGGAACTTCCCCTCTCTTTGGATACCTCCCTAGAGCATTCCATGGAGGAGGTTCCCCCAAAGAGAATGTGCAAAAGGAGGCACATAGATTTCCCTATGGAATCTCTTACAGATGATCTTGACTTCAATGAATGGAAAGGGTTCCCCAGGTCTCCATCAGATAATGTCTCATTTGGAGACATGCTAGAGATTCTTAAGCAAAAAGGTGGATGATCTTCAGATATTTCTTCCCAGATGAGTCAGTTTTTCTGGAAGCTTTTGGTTCTGGCCAGTCTACTTCTTGAGTGACTTTCCCAGCTTACAAGCTTATTGACCTAGTCTCTCACAAGGCATGGAAGGAACTGGCCACTGTAAAACCAATTCCCTGATGCCCAGACAAAGTTTTGGCACCAGCAAACAACAGACTCCATTGAAGCAAAGGAGTCCCTGTTCATGCTATAGTTGTGGCAGCCTCCACAAAAAAGAGCTAGCGGAGCAGAGCTCCTCTCTCCATCTACCTAATAGAAAGTTGAGGGCATTGAACACATTTAGGAAGTGCTTTGCCTTGGGGTAACTGAATTATTTAGCACACCCAATGATACTGCAAAGGGATTTGACCAAGGAGCTTTCCAAATCCCACTGGGTTGATGTCTTTAGAGGAATATAACAGCTCATCATCACAATTGGCCACTGTATTATCCATTTCAAATGCATTCATCAGGTTTATATCCCATGCTAAAGTGGGTACCTCACAAACTGCTGGTTCAGGCACTGCCATTAAGAAACATGTCTAGATGCCTTTATGCCGTTTTGTGGAGGTTTTCAAGTCTTCTTTCATTAGTGCTTCTTTTGATGGAATGACCTTGTTTGGTTCTTCTTTGAAAGAAATGCTTTCCCACAGTAATCTGGAAGGAAAGACCCTGTCTACCATAGGGATTTGCTTTTCTACCCCTCAATGATCCTTTTCCTGGATTCAAAGAGCGGGTAAGAAAATGTGGTTCTGTAAATTCCAGGGTTCTTTCCAGGATTCACACCAGGACAATTGCTCCAGAGGCAGAGGAGAGAGTTCAAATGGAAGATGCTATCCTTGCAGCAGAAGAGGCCTGCAAAACCAGGGTTTTCAACGTTCCTTTCTGGATAGACCCTTTCAGCGCTCCTGAAGGGTTGCTTGACTGCTTACCTCTGGATGCAGTTGACGGGGGTTGCTTATCCTTACACCCAGACACCTGGGCTTCTATAACAAGAGACTCTTGGGTGCTAAGAATAATATCCAGAGGTTATTTTATACCATTTTCCAGAGTCCCCAAACCAAAAGAACAAACCTTCCTGATGTCCCACCCAGTCAGACCGAAGCTGCAGCTAGGAGTTCAAAAGCTCCTAGACAAAAGATTTATCGAGGAGGTCCCACCAGACAAAAGGGGATTTGGAACTTACTCCAGGTTCTTTTCAATGCCAAATAAGACAGGAGAACTGAGACCAATTTTAGATCTAAGCAACTTGAACCAATTTGTGAAGAAGTTAAAGTTCTGAATGGTCATGGTTCAGTCCATCCTGTCCTTTTTGAGCAACGGTGATTGGATATGTTCAGTCAATCTTCAGGACCCATACTATCACATCAAAATGAACATATGATCCCAGAGATATCTGCGCTTTCAGTTGGGAGCCAGTCACTATCAGCTCAGAGCCCTGCCATTTGTTCTCACCACATCCTCCAGGGTGTTTATCAAGTGTATGACAGTGGTATCAGTACACATGAGACTGCTGGGATTCCAAATGTTTCCATGTTTAGATAACTAGCTCCTTACCACCAAAACCAGGCATCTCTTAGAACAGTCCAAGGACTATTTGCTCCAACTTTGTCAAAGACTAGGCATTTCAGTCAACATCTCCATATCAAAACTACAACCAGTACAGAGCCTCAAGTTCATTGGCGCCCATCCGAACACATTAAGTCAGATTGCCACTCTTCCTACACATCATGTGGACATAGTCAAGTTCCATGTACAGCAAATTCTTGTTCATCCTGCTCCTCCAACCAGACTTGTTTTTCAGGCTCTAGGTTTGATGGCAGCAGCCATAACCTTAGTTACTGTGTCATGTTACTATATGCATATTCTTCAATGGACTGTAGCTGCTCAGTGCTCTATTCTACAGCATCCTCTATCCTTTCCAGTCAAACTTACTCAGGTATGCAAAAATAATTTTTGCTGCTGGCTTCAGTTAGGTGAGGTGAGATTTACCTGTGCCCTGATTTTATTCTGCCTAATCCAGTGGCCATGGTGACCATGGATGCCTTCAAGTTGGGGTGGAGTGAGGGCATTTCTTGGGAAGAACAGTCCAAGACAAGTGTCCCCCCAAGAGACCAATTTGCACATTAATGTCCTTGTGATGAAAGTGGTTCAATTAGAACTGCATCCCTTTAAAGATGTTCTCCCTCTAGGGACTATTGCAATACAAACCAACAATTTGTCTGTGGTCTGGTATGTCAACAAACAAGAGGGAACCCAATGTTACCACCTTTGTTGAGAGGCATTGAGAGTGTGGCAGTGGGCAATCCCTTCCAACCATTTTCTTGTGATAATGCACATTCCAGGGAAATCCAGTGTAGTACTGGGCAAACTCAACGGGTCACTTTTGTTATCTCATGAGTTATCTCTCAATCAATCAGTGGTGGAGAAGATTTTCCATCATTGGGACCAACTTTGCTGTGATGTATTTTCCTGTACCAACAACAACAAGTGCAGCAGGTATTTTGCTCTAATTCCCCCTCAGGGGAGTCACAGAGATGCTCTAGTCCATGTCTTGCCCTCTGTTTTCCATTACACTTATCCACCATTACCTCTGATTACAAAATTCTTAAAGAAAGCACGTTGGTTGAAGAGCTCATTTATCCTCATTGCCTCTTCTGGCCTCACCAAGTGTGCTTCCCCTTCCTTGGGTTTCATAATCGTTATCTATCATAGATACTGGACCCCAGTCCAGACATTCCCTCATATCCCTTGGGATTGAAGCATCCCAGTATTCCAGGCCTAAAACTAACTGCATGGTTTCTCCAATTCCATTAATAGTCATAAAGCCCAAGGCTTTCCTCCCCAGTTCAGCATATACTTTTATCTTCTTAGAAGCTTCTACAAGGAAGATCTACAGGACTAATTGGAAAATATTTTCAATTTGGGCTCTTAAGAAGGAAATTGACCCTTTTACTGCTACAGTTTCTTCGTTTCTGGAATTTTTAGCTTTTATTTCTAAGAAACATGCTAGTTTTTCTGCAATCAATGTACATTTAGCAGCCATGTCAAATTTTCATTCAGGAGAAAAAGCTTTCTCTTTAGCTTCTTCCAAATTGTACAAGGCTTTTTCTAAAAGGCCCCTTCTTATTCAGACCTCCAGTAAAAGATCTGTTACCTCTTTGGGATTTTAACAGTCATAATTCAGGGGTTAACATGACACCTTTTTGAACCTTCAGCTAAAACTGATTTAAAATGAACTGATTTAAAATGTTTGCCTTGGAAAACATCATTTCTAGTAGCTATTACATCTGCAAGGAGAATTTCCAAACTCCAGACACTATTATCCAAATCTTCTTACATTGTTTATTTTATAACATAGTTACTTTATGAATGCCAAAAGGAGAAAAAAGTCACACTGGAAGCAAAAAATAGCGTAAGCGCTTTTGTTTACTGCAAATACGTAAACTTCTTCAGACAAATTGACAAGGGAAATTGGTGTTTAAATAGACAAACAAGTAATGACATCATTTCCTACACCAAAAACAAATCTCAATAAAATTCTTCATTAAACATTTACAAGTGTGTTCTTCCAGAATCTGTTTGTCTATAGTTACTTTATGAACCAATCCATCCTTCCAAAAGTAGCCTCTGAATCAAATATCAGTCAAACAATTCATTTGCCTGTCTTCTTCCCTAATGTTTCAAATAAGCGAGAGTACATGCTACATCTTTTGGATGTTCTTATGTTTTTATCTACAAAGGATTTCAGGAAAACAGACCAGTTGCTTGTTTCTTTCTCACCAAATAGACTGGGATCACCTGTTCCTAAAATTATTCTGGCCAAATGGATTAATGATTGCATTTATTTTGTATATACTCAGCAATGCCTCTCCCTATCATAGCCTCCTAAGGCACATTCAACTAGATCCATGGGCACTTCTTCTGCCTTCTGATCTAGAACTTCCATCAATGACATTTGCACAGCATCTACTTGGTCTAATGCTAATACCTTCATTGCTCAGTACAAGCTAGATTTGACTTCTAGAAACAGAGCCAATTCTGATTGGGCAATTACTGGAATATCCTTCCATAAGGGCCACCCAAGATTCACATAGCTGTGGACTTTGTCCCATAACTTGAGAAAGAATCAAAAAGGATAACATTAGATATTAAAGTTATGTACTCAGCATAACTATGCATCTGTGTTATCCATTTTCATTCTTCCTTAGCTCTCTATCCTCCTTCTCCCTTCCTTTCATCTTCTGGAGCAATCTTATGGATATTTTTGAACCATTTTATTCCTGGTTTGAGCCCTAGCTTTACTGTTATTTCCTTCTTCCTACTCTATCTTAGGATCTATAATACAGCAAACTTGATCTGAGGTATTGTAGGCTGACTGGGGTGTTATGGATTGAGGGAGGAAGAGTTGGATCCATAAGTCTGCGGTATGAAGCTGACTCGGATCCAAGGTTGGATCCGTAACCCATACATTGAGGAAGATTGAAAATGGACAGTACAGGTACATAGTTATGATGAGTACATGACTTTAATTTCTATTTGAACCAGCTTAACAGGTTGATTTGAGGTTTTAACATGGAAATCAGTGTTGCTGATTGCTCTGACTTCTGCAAGAAGAGTGAATGAGTTGCAAGCTCTAATTATGGGTCGCCTTATCTCATTTTCCACAAAGATGGGATTTTGTTGAGATTAAAGTGATATCTGTATTTACTCTGAGCCAAACAGTCCAGCTCCCTGTCTTCCTTCTAAAACCTAATAATGAGGGAGATAAGATTCTTCATACTCCAGATGTTCACAGACAGATAGACAACTCAGATACTATCTTGACAAAACTAAAACTTTGAAAAAATTCTGATCAGTCATGCATTTCTTATGAAGGTAGGAAGAAAGAACAATCAGTGTCAAAAATGAATAATTTCAACATGGCTGTCCTGTGCCATTTCCTTTTGTTATTTCTATAATAACAATTTAATTCCTAGCAAGGTCATTACACATTCTTTGTTGGCTTTTTGGAAAGTGGTGTAGTCTAGAAGTATTCTAGAGGCAGCAACCTAGTCCTCTGTGCATACTTTTGCAAGCCACTACAAGCTAGGCTACTTTTCAAGGTCTAGAGCAAGTTTTACTTGGGCCATTCTCCAGAGGCTCCTGGACTGTCATCTTTTCTCCTCCCAAGCTTTATAAGTTATGGTATTGTAACCATTAGCTAAAAGTTACTGCAGCAATGATGAAATTATGAATATAATGCAGTTGTGTAAGAAAACTTACAGTAATAGCATACATTTGAATAAAATGACTGCTACACTAGCTCCTCCTTCCCTCCATCCCACTTATTTTTTGATGATTTTTGTTGCGAGGATGAGGATATTGATTTCATTTTACCTAGCACTGACCTCTATTCGATCATCCACTGTTAGTGCTCTGTCTTGCTGTATTCAGTTTCATTTAATAATTAATATACTGCATCATATTATTTTGCTGTTAGATTATTATATCATTCTGTTATTTTTGCTACCTAAACTTACTGCAGCATTAAGTTGTATCAGTGACTCATTTGTTATACTTTATGTTTGTATACAGTGTTTAGTTGCTTATATAAACTACTAGTGCAGCTTTTCTCCCTTGGCGTCCACTGAAAATTGGTTCTAATTCACAGTTGGACTTTCCTGGTGAAGAAAAATAAATTTAACAAACAAATAGCTAACTAAATAAATAATGGCAGTTCCTGAAAGTCCTTCCAAGTCATCAAGTTTTTCATTAATGTGATTATTTGTATCCCCTCTTTCTTTTTCATAGTAGAACCCCCTATTTTTGTTGGGCTCTGTCTTGAACCCCATTTGAATCTAATCACAATTTCTAACAACTCTTTTTTTCTTCCAACATGGACAAGCATATAGTCTCTCAAATAACTGGTTTCCCAAGTTTATATGCATGACTCAAAAGCACTTTCTTCTTAAGTGACATATTTATAGCCACCCACATTGTTGTAGCACCCCTACCATCCTCTAACAACTTTTACCACTGTTTCATGCTTCAAAACCTTACACCTAACATGCTTTGTAAAACAGACTTCTATTTTTATAACATACCCTAACCTTTATTCTTCTACTTACTTTAACATTAAACCAGAATTACCCAGATTCCCTTCTGCTTCCATGAAACATTCTTTCACCCAGTGCTTATTCTTTGTAATAATTACTAAATCATCTGCATGTGACATAAACACTGGCACTTTAATTTCCATTACCGCCTCCTGTTTTGCTTCCAATAATTTTGCACTACACACAATTAAAACACATGTATTACTAATGTAAATAATACTCCACTTACTTTATAACCTTCCTTTCTTCACTTTTATTCTGTCTCTTTCATCTTCATCCATTTATTAACATTCTTTTCCAAGCATTTGCATATACAAATAATATTCTCCTTATTCTGTCACTTAAGTTATGTCTGTAGTACCTCCCTCATTCTAAGGTATTCTTCATTATCAAATGTTTTGACACATCACACAGTACCATTTTACTGTCTCCTTCTCTCTTATTGCTTATTTTACTTTACATTCAATATCCTCCTTTATTATCAGCATCAAATCATTTGCTTGTCTATCTTTGATTCAGTATACTAAATTGTACATGATTCCCCATATACATCTACTTAACTAACCTGTAACAACTTCATAAAAAAATTGTAATCTGTATTAACTACCATAATATATCTTTAATTTTGTTTTTTTTTCTGTGTCTGCTTTATTAAAATAAAGTTTATAACCCTCTCACATACCCCTTCATATTTACCCCTTCTGTTTACCACGTGTATCCTATACCATCTTGTCCTGATACACTGTGTCTCACCTGACATAACACATCTTTTAATTCTTCTCTTGTTGTTACCTTTTCTAATCCCATATTATCCTCTTCTTTAATCATGTTGTTTACTCTCCTTTTTTGTTTTTCTTCCTTACTTTTATCATACATTTTTTGCACACTTTTCCACAACTTTTAGTACTTCTTATTTCCTTTCCTTCTACTACTCCATCCTTATTTGTAATATGTTACATTATTCCTTCTTCATAATTTACATTTTTCCCCAAAGTGTTGCCACCTCATCTTTGTTTTAAACCTAATCCTTTACTTACGAATCAAATGCTCATGTTTTTCTTTATTTTCACAAGTCTCTGTTTCTTTTAAACAATTGCCTCATCCCTGTCCTCCCCAACAACTTGTCATAGTCTAGCAGAACTTACTGATATACCTCCTTTTGTTTACTTCTCACCTCTCTTTCCACTTCTAAGAATATATTTTTTCTGTTTTTCCTTAATCATAACCCATCAGTCTAACCATGTTCTATAAAATGTAATCATATCCTAATGTTCCTACAACAATCTCTGCTTTTCATGTTTCATTAAGTATGTTTTCAGGACATCCTTCTCAACTTTTTTTATTCCCTTACCTTTAGTAATATACCTTTCTTCTTCTCCTGTTTTACCTGTATTGCACTATGACTCTTAAAATGTACTTCCTAGTTTCCCTGGTGATTCTCACACCTTTTGAAAACAATACATAATAAATTTCAGTTTTAAGCTGACCACTTCTGTATATAAAATACCTTTCTCTACCTACATTTAAATTACCTAACCTCATCATATTTTTACATACTGAGAATTTTCTCTACCACATTACTTATATTACAGCTAAAATATATAATATTCATATTTTACTGCAAATACTTTTTTAAATTCTTCCATCATCTTTCATCTTCCTCCCATCATTATATAATCATAAACTATTATAAATAAAAAAAAAATTCTCATTCCTTCTTAAATCAAGTGGTACTACAAACCTGCCTGTTGTTACTACTGTCATACCTAATTCCAAGATTTTCAATACTTCCCCACTGTTGCCTTTATTTCATTTGTCCCTGCTTTTACTTGCTCATCCCTATCTTTTTACATTCCTTATTACTTTCTTGTCCTTGCAACATGGGATAATCAAACTTCAAGTGTCCAACAGCACTGCAAATCCTACATTATAAACACAATTTCTGATAAATTGCCCTCTTTCCACATTATGACTTTCTTTTTTATTAACATTTTGTCTTGCACATGATGTGAATCCTCTCCAAAAAATGTTTTGGTTTCACCACAGTTCCTCAGATTCCCTCTTTTTCCATATTAATTACATTTGAAAAATGTAATCAGTTTCCTGCCTTAACATTTAGAAGCAACCAAATGTCTCATGCCTCATTCCAAACATTTACTACAGGATGCATTTTTCCATATCAAAAATAGATTGCTAGCATTGTTCAAATTATTGTTTCTATTTTCAGTTTTTATTCTCCAATTTACAAATTCTGAATTACTCCATTATTTTTTAACTCATTCCCTCCAGCTGAGTTCTGGAAGTTTGTAATGTAACTTTCAATGGTTGGAGTGTAAGCTTTTTGATAGAAATCAAACTATTTCCTCACATTTTAAACATATGTTCATATCTCTGGAACCACAGTAGTTACTAAAGAAGTATAAATGGCAAACTTTTTGAAACACACTATTTTTATTATGGTAGTATTCTTTATGTTCTAGGTCTTAAACTGGATTTTACAAGTCCCAATAAACGCAGTAACTATTAAGCTTATAATATTTTGTAAACAACATACAGGATCTCAGCAACTAATGTAGTTATATGCATATTTGTCAGCAGCATTTTTCTCATCCAGCTGAGCACTTCCATATTAGGCTAAGGAGTTCTGCCTGAGCTATTTGGTTGCCTAGATAATTAGAAAAAAACATGAAATTCATGACAATATATATATATATATATATATATATATATATATATATATATATATATATATATATATATATATATATATACATATGAACAACTGCGGTGGTGGTGCTGCAGTAGCATTGTCGTCTCACAGTTAGACGTTGCCCGTTCGATTCTCAGTTAGAGCATCTTCTGTGTGGTGACATGCGTGAACGGGCATTCCTTTGTTGAAGGTAGTGCGTTAGGCCCGGCAAGCCAGCACGTAAAAACTCTACTGCCAATCATTAGCGGACCGGAGTTCCGCCGTGGTGATCCCTAACCGGGAAAAGCCAAAAGACACAAGCAAACCTGACCTAGACAAAAGTCAAATATCAATACAGTTGTGTTTGCCATTGTGTAAGTTTTAAGAAGTTTTAATGCTATGTATGCAGCATAGTTTTGGAATTATTAATGCAAATATGAATAAGCAATATTTGATACCTAGAGGCATTGGTAGGGTGTAACTGCAGAAACACTTAGAGGTGTCACTGGGTTGTAATGAGTTAATACTATTTAATTTAATTAATTTAAATACACATTCCTTTTAAGAGCTGCAAAACGTTTCACACATGTTCATAAACTTTTCTGCAAGTACAAAATTCCCAAATTTTATTTCACTAAAGGCTTCATTGCCCAAATGTTTCAAAGATATTATGTCTTCTACTGAGAAACCCATAGAGTCATATTGTGGGGAGAAGGGACAATTTATCAGAACTATACAACATACCTATTAGTAGTGTGCCCATCTGTTCTTTAAAATTCTTACCAATGTTCTCCTTCCTCTCACACCTTGCACTGTATATAATCCATTTTTGCTGTATTCCACTTACTACTTATAAATATGATATAGTTTGCTTTCAATTAGCATCTGATCCTCTGATTTCTTCTGGTTTATTTTCCTTATTCTCACTACTTCTTACATAACTCCTTTCTCCTCACTGTCACCATGGATTTTCAACCTCATCAACAACTGTGAAGCATTTCTTTTCTGCTAGCCTCCATTGACTCAGTCTCACCATCAGCAGTTTCATGAAGACATTTCTTTAAGATCTTTGCCCAAGGCACTGACAATTCATTCTCTGGCTTGTAAGCCTCCTTTAACTGTACTTCCTGATGTAGCAACACAATGCAAATGTGCAGATGGCAGTTTCAGTGTCTCTGTCTCTGCTTCAATTTGCTGTACAGGCTCTGCAGTCTTTCAGCTATCCCTCTGGCAATAACCCACTGGCACTATCTGGAGGGGAAAAAGCAGGAAACATCCTCAGTGCCCTGATCAAATTTCCCATAGTAGGTATGAATACTAGCTAGGCTCTCCCCAGAAAATATAGTATTAGTCTAGTGGGGAAACCCAGTCAAAAAAATGCAACAAAAATAAATTGAAGAAAAATGTTATCACTCAGTACATCATGCACAACATATCTCAGCCCTTCTGCCCTTTCTATAAACACATCCTGTTAAGTCCCACATCTAATAGAGTGCACCAGGATATTACTAAGTTAAAATCATCACCATCCCTGTGCCATATTTTTTTTGATATACTTATTGCATTCTTTTAATGTGTAAGTCCAAAATTTGAGAGCATCAAAATTCCAACTAAAACCTCTCCCAGAACTATATCAAATAATCACACTAACTTACTCAACAATACCTTACTCTGCTTTTATAAAAACTAGCCTCTCATACTTTCAGCTGCTGTAATACTAATCACACTAGCTTCTGCACAAATACATTAGTTTTGCTATAAAAAACAGCTCATTAAACCTGCACATCTCTCTCCTGCATTACCTCAGTTCCATAAGATGTAACCTCTGTCTTAGTGCATTCATAACTCCACTTTCTCTATCCGCAGTCTCAAACCTAACACAGAAATAGCCCAAATAATCCACATCTCTTGCTCACCCATCCTTCTACATCTAGACAACATACCTCATACACATTTATTCAATTCCCGATCAGAGCATCCCCTGCTGTTGCTCAATTCCTCATCTGAGCAAAATTCATCTCCTCAAAAAAACGAGTACCCAAGAATTCTATTCAAAAGCTTCCCTATTCTCCTCATAATTTTCTATGCATATAGATATCTGTTATCTCCTTATTTATTTTAATATATCGATTCATGTTCCAACCTTCACTTTATTTTAACTCTTCATACGATTTCCTGTACACCTGCATTGTACAACCATTTTTTTTTTGCTTTTCCTTTCTTTCAGTACTCTATCACTTATTATTGCGTCTTCTCACTTATTGTTCTCCTCCCTTCCTTTGCTGCTGTTATTCCCGCACCCCCACTTTTTATACCTCACCGTCTATTCTCATACTTTTGTCTAACTTTCGTTAACTTTCTTCTTCATTTTCTAATTAGTATTTCAACACGTGTATAAACAAATTACCGCAAGACATTCATGTTATTTTGCATTAACTGTAAATGATTAGATTTTAGCTACAAATTGCTACTTGGATTCGTATCTATTGATTACTGTGTTCATAAATTGTTTATGCCTTACAAATTGTTATAGTTTTTGTGTATAAATGTGTGGGACTTTGCTCAGTTTGATTATACAGTCAAAAAAATGTAAATAAATAAATCTTGAGAATAACAAAGTCCCTACCTGTTAGCCTACAACTACTCAGCCAGCCACTACAACTGCTCACCAACTGTACTTTACCTTATCACGTTTACATTACCTGGTCACTTTTACAGAGTCCTGGGTCAAAGATTGCTCCCCAAACATCAGCCACCACTTTCCTGAATACACTTTCACTTTCATCATGCAACCAGTTAAGCAAAAGGGTTGTTTCACCTTTCTCCCATATAAAATAAACCTATAAATACCTTCCATCACAAAAGCTAATTGCAAATTTGTTCATGCCCCATACCAGATAAGAGTGACGATTCAGTTACATAAATATTTTCCTCTTCTAATGGCAAATATTTGACATCCTCCAGCATCTTCCCTCGACAAATTCAAAAGCCTAACATGACCTCCTAAATGCCTCACATCCGTATAAAAATCTGCTTATTCTACCTGATGTTTTTATTAATCTCTTAGGACCTCACTAGGCATTCAAACCTTCCTTCTAGATTGTGACCACAAGCAAAGGATTACCAGTCCCACTTAACCAAACTGTGAAGAAAAAAAAAAAACACTCACTGTAGACTTGCTTATCATGTATATTAAAGGATCAGACTCCTCAATTAATATACTCAGTCCCTCCTTCCTTGACCACTCACCTATAACATTCGACCTGTCTCACCACCTGAACAAGTTGCACCCAAAACTTTTCACTTTTTATGCTATAACACCTAAAAACATTGCTGGTCTAAACAAGAAAATGAACAATCTAACTTGTGTCCTATTCTCCCACTTTAGCTGACTCTGTCCTCACAGATAAGCTACATTAGGTTTAAAACTCTTCCTAATTATCATTAGGTTTTACAAACCAAACAAGAACAATGGATTACTGAAGAACATAAATCCTTTTTAAAAAGTAAAGACACAGCCTGGGAAAAGTTAAAAAAGAACCCTGGTTGTAAAAGTAAAAGTAAGCTCATTACAATACATAATGGCATCGGTATCAACCCTCCTTTTTCCCATTTTCTACATGCTGTTGGGGTAACACAGCAATAGTGACCATCACCTGGATCCAGTGTTCACCCCACCACATAAATCCAGCGTTCACTCCACTGGGTGGCTAGTCCTGTGTAGTGAAAAAAAAAATCACAGCACAATTTCCTTATAAACCAACAAGGATCCCCTAGCCCACTTTCTGCACAAGACTTCAGCCCCATTTTAGTTCTCTCTTTACTTAGTAAACTCCTAAAAAAAGTAGTTTACTTTCAGCTTTTAAATTATGTTCTACAATTTTCAGCAACCTGTAGAAATTTTTCTAGATTTATCAAAAATGTCCCTCTAACTTTCCACAATTTCCAGTCATAATGTATGCAGATGAAATAGCCATCAGATAACAAAGCCAATCTTGGAAAGGAATCGTATCCTTCTCTTTAACTGGTTACAAGAAGTGAGCCTTCTTCCCCATCTTAAAAATCAAACTCAAGATATGTGGCACAAAACAAAAACTTAAGCACTCAGTAAGGCAAGATGTACATGAAAATGATACCCCAGAAAAATTAGCTGACCACTTCGGCTACCTCAGAATCAGACTTCACAGCCAGCTTAATTTCCCAAATCATGTAAACATGATGTAAGCTCATATCTTTAAAACTCTTTTTGTGAGCAAGAGAGATATCACACTTTTTTCTCTCCACAAGGGAAAATTTTATAAAGAAGGGCAATTTTCAAAAATAGTTTAAAAATGTTTGACCAGTAATTTCATCTACCTCCAAAAGAGAACCTATGTGGCCTGCAGACATTGTCTAATCATATTTGAAGATTCATCTTCTTCCAGTTTTTTTTTTTTTTTAATTTCTTCAAAAGTTTTGGGTTTCTGATTCCATGACAGGAATGGACCAAAATGCCAGAGGGCGCTCTTTTCAGCACCTGCAATGTATCCATAAGTACTTCCTTCTGCAGTCCAAACAGGGTTAGATGTAATCAGTACTATATCCTAGTATTTTGTGACACTGTTTCTCTTGATACTCAGACACTGTAATCACTGGTTGTAGCTGTTTCAATGATTAATGCTTCTTCTTTTGTCCCTTTTTCTTGGACAACTAATTGGTTTTCTTACATCTATTTCTTAGCTGTTGGTATTTGGTGAGCTCATGAGACATGAACTTCATCATTCTCAATACTGTCATGTTGTTTTTGTTTCCATTGCTTCTCAGAAACTTGTATATTGTAGTGTTTGCAAAATCCACAGTGCAGCAATCTGTTTCCTAAGCGGGAGCATCACTATTACACCCAAAACGGAAAATAAATGGCTCCCCCTAGAAAAAAGCTCACAAGTGCTACACAGAACTTTCCATTTCCAATTACTTAACTGAGACTCCTCAGACTTATCAATCTGTTTCAGTTCTAGGACTTCCTCCTGAAATCTCCGTTTTTTCCCCACTCTCTGTAACTGCAGTACCACCCCATGCAATAAACTTCATTGCACCTATCATAACTTTTAAATCATAAGATCCAAACTGTAGGAATACTTGCCTCATCCCAAAATACTCAGTGCACAATGTTCATTCTCAGATAAAAAAATAACTTTACAACTCTGCTAAGTGTACCTCCTTTCATATCTCTGCTATCACCTAATCCTTATAAACCTTTTGTGGCTCTATGTTTATAAAAATTCTCCATCTTAGGGCCTGCAATCCCCCTTTCTTCTTCTTAATTTTCTACTCCTTCATTTTCTACTCCCTTCTTAACTACCTCTTTCCCTCTTCCCACCCCACCAGTACTTCCCTCTACTTATACTCAAATGTCAATATTGTATATACCATATATCATAATGATTGCGCAATTTGCTGTCTTGTTGCTAAGTTTATTACTGTTATGTGAAGTCATTTACCTTTATTTATGTTAATTAGTATATAAGAAGTAATGTGTTGTTGCATTTTGTATATAATGTGTTTCTTTTATATTTTGCCTTTTCTATTATATTCCTAGCTTGCCTGAAATAGTCTGTGTAGATCAATGCTCTAGTCTGGTTATCAAAGTTAAATAAATTCATATTTTCCTATTCATTTCTTATTCCAGTAAGTTTCCTACTTTTGTTTATGAGAATAATCCAAGAATTAGTAGCCCCATTACAGAGGTCTGTGAGTCTCCAGTTGGACCCCCATTTAGGATAGATAGGCAGTCCCCTAGACTTACTTGTGTCTTGTTGCTCAGTCTGTTTTTTTCCATTGAGTTACATATAGTTTGACATTTAATGATTTTTAACTTGTTGATTAAAAAACATGAAATAACACACATAACTTAAAGAAGTTTTGCATGTATTTATATGTAAAGTTGTAGACTAAATATGGCCTGTAGCCAATTGTCATGATATTTTCCTGAGAATGTTGCTCAGAAATGTGAAACTGTTTCTAAGACATACTGCTAGACTGGTAGCACCTGCCAGTAGGGCTGCAGGTAAATTAAGCTGATCAGATCTTTGTCATACAGTTCACAGCTTATATTTACATACAACATATTTTCTGGTGGCAGTATAATACTAAGACTAAAATCATATTAATTTCTCAAAATATTTGGTAACTTCTACATTGTAGGAAAAAAAGGAAAAAAAAAACATTTCAACAGCTGCAGAATGGCAGTCACATAACTTACATATATATATCTATATATATATATGTATATATATCTATATCTATATATATATATATATATATATATATGTATATATATATATATATATATATATATATATATATATATACACACATGTGTGCGTGTTTGTGTGTGTGTGTATAGAGCGAGATAGATATATAGATATAGATAAGCTTCTCTTGAAGAGACTATGACTGCATTGGAACAGATTCTCAGTCCAGGAAAATAAAGCCTATCCCTGCCCATATTCAAGCAAAACTACTGCTCCCTTTATTACCAACGGGCAGTGGCAGCTATTAAATGCTTTATACATGGGTCCCCTCAAATTATTTATGGCATTATCCCAGTTATTTTCACTAGGAGTGATATATAATTACTGACAATGGCATGAATAAGGCCAATCTAACATCAAATGGGATAGGTTTATTCAAGCACCAAAGGTGAAATTGACTATGCTTAAAATGGCTTACATGGGCAAATAACCTAGTACTTACATATGCACCTATGAAACTATATTTCAAATTTATCTACTTCCTCATCTTCTCCAACTTTAAAAGTAAATATTTGCAATATGTGTAATGTGCATCTAAGTATTGGTAAGTTAATTTCTGAAGTGATTCTAAGAAGATCTCTCATTATACCATTCTGAAGAGATGCCTGGGGATTCAGAAAACATCCTACCTCATGTTGCAAGACCTGTGATCAAAAGGGGCTATTTACATGATGCACAAAATTGTGATTCAATGGCATGTTAGCTACAGTGAGGAAAGATGTCATTATCAGCTAATTTGCATGTCTCTGAATCACTCTTAATTATGATGAGTGCAAATCAGCACCTTCTTGTGATATTTAACACTGGCACCCCATGCATCACATTAGCACATATACCCACCCCAGCCATTCTCCCATACACACATGCATACATTCAAAGACACGCACGCTTTACATGTGGAAACACACTGAATCATGCACACATATACAGACACACACACACACACACACACGCACGCACAAATATACTTCATACCTGTCTCTTACTTGACAGTACATCCCCAGTGTTTCTTTTTATTTTTACCCCTGTCCTGTAAATCACTGATGAGTACTGCCAGTAAATAATGCCATACATTACAGCTTTATGTTTAATTTTCAGAAACTGCATTGAGATGCTACACCTGTTACTCTATTAACTTTTTAAGTGACTCCGAGTCATATTTAAAAATTCTCCTTGATGTCATCTGTTTTTACTTCTGGTTTTGTCCTGTAGTCTGACACCACCTCACCTAAGTGTAATGTTTAATCATAGCCTCACCTCAGGCTTCGTGCCCACTGAGTGGTGCACAGCTACAGTTATCCCACTCCATAAGGGGGGACCCATCTTGGATCCTTAGAACTACAGTCCCATCAGTCTGACGAGCCTGATCTGCAAGGGCATGGAATTATTATGGAACTTATAAACAAAGACATTGGCAACCTTCAAACACTGGACCCCACCCAGTTTGGGTTTGTGAAAGGCTGATCTTGTCTCCTGAACCTGACTGACTTCTTCGAATCAGTCTCCAGAGCGGTGGACAAGGGTAAGGTGGTCAACACAACCTATCTGGACCTCGTCAAAGCCTTCAACACCATCCCCCACTCTGGAATCATAGATAAACTTACTAAGCTGGGCATAAATCCCTACGTCACTCGGATTGCCAGCTGGCCTATCTGGACCTCACCAAGGCCTTCGACACCATCCCCCACTCTGGAATCATAGATAAACTTACTAAGCTGGGCATAAATCCCTACATCACTCGATGGGTTGCCAACTGGCTTACTGACAGAACCCAGACTGTAAAAGTAGCCAACTCCAAATCTAGCTCCAGACAAGTGACAAGTGGAGTACCACAGGGTTCAGTGCTGGGACCACTCTTGTTTGGCATCTACTTCTCTGAAGTACAGGCCAACAATAAGGGACTCTAGCTAACAAAGTTCGCAGATGACTGCAAACTGGGAGCCATTATTGAATCCCCAAATGATGTGGATGTTCTACAAAAGGGCCTTACAGAAACAGATGCTTGGTGCCAGAGCCATGGGCTCAAGCTTAATGCCAAGAAATGTATAGTTATCCCCTTTGGGAAAAAAACATATACCCATGAATTACCAATAGGTGGCAGTACATAAAACACTAAAAGTGTGATGAGAGACTTTGGGACACAGGTGGACAGTGGCCTCACCTTTGATAATCACATTGCCACAACAGTCAGGAAATCCTTCTAAGTGGCACTCCTCATCACTAAGGGCTTTTCATCCAGAAAAAGGAGGTCATTGTCCCACTGTACTCATCACTCGTTAGACCCATTATAGAGTACAATGCCCCATTTGGTATGTACCTCACAAGACATCTGCAACAGCTGGAAAGGCCGCAGAAATACCTCACTAAAAGAATCACAGGCCTCAAGCAGATGCCCTATGCTGACCGTCTGAAAAAACTCCAACTATACTCTGTGGCATATGGTCTACTCAGAGGCGATCTCTGCTTAACATACAAGGCCATGTCAAACCCTGAGCTGCTGGACATGCTCCACTTAAAGAAATCCCAATCCCTCAGAGCCACATGCTCCAGGGATCTAAACTTTGTCATCACAATGAGCAAAACATGCTGGAGGGATAGGTTCCTGACCCAGGGACTACTCATACTCTGGAACAGACTGCCCATACATGTCAAGCAGAGTGCCTCCTTGGCCCTCTTCAAAAGGAACCTTGACAATTGGATGGGACATAGGAAATTCACCCCAGGGATCACGTCAGTCACCCTGCTAGACAGGGGTCCAGGGAAGTAAATATTGTGGGAAGAAATATCCAGATATTTGTTATGGCTAGGCTTGTATAAGCCCTAGGGCCGATAGCCTAGTACCAACCTATGAACCACATGGACACATCCCCAACCCTTTCAATTATCTGTAACTGACTTTACAGGACAATCCCACTGTTGCCTATTATAATTGCATTGTATCTGGTAACTCATGGACTGCTGCAATCATTAAATAATGTCAGACATTAGAGTTTTATATCTCTTATTATATCACAAAAAATAAGAAAAAATCCACTGAATGGTCTATCAGTGTAGCAGGTTAATGCTGCAGTTTTCAGTGTCATGGATACAGGGTTTGAAACTTATCCCCCACCTGCTTCTTTCAGTTTTCCTTTGAGTTTTAGGTAATATTTTAGAAGTATCCCTGGTAGCTAGTAGTGGCATTGAGGGATAACATGTTGTATGTTATTGTCTAAGGAGCATGATTTAATTCTTTTTAAGTGCCTTTAGGTTTCTTCCACCCCTCATCTTTTGTGCTGCAAAACTTTGTTGTATTCATTCTTACATGCCTTTAATGCTTGCGATAAAGAGTTATCCCTTGTACCAAGTGCTCCTGCTGTCCAACGTCCTTCATGCTGCAAAGCAAGTGCCTTTAAGGCATAATATAAAGAGTAATCCTTGATGTCATATTTTCCCATATTAAAGGATTTGGTCATTTATCAAGGGAAGTGTGGAGGTACATCACTCAAACCTCTACATAAACTCACACATTTAGCTACATAATTGCTTACATGCACACTCCCCCAACCTGTCTGCTAAACTGTATGGCCTGTACCTTTAGGGAGATGGCTGAACATGTGTCTTTGGCCATGTTCATTATATGGACAGCTGATGTACCTTACTCAGACAAGTGATTCTCTAAATTAAATAGACATTCATGGGGAAAGCAAATTATTAATCAGCATAGACTGCTATACCATAATGTCTCATTAGTATTTTTGGTAGGCCTCAGCACCTCTTCATGTTAGAAGCTGGGCTGAAGATGGGCTGTCTGAATTGGAAGTAGTTGAAGCAGTGGTGGCTGGTGAATTCAAATCAAAGGGTGGGCTGCAGGAGAGAGACGAATGCGTGGGACCGACATGAAGGGGTGTGGTCAACTAGAAAGAGGTGGAGCTATGCTAACAACTGCAAAAACTGGGACTTTAATTAAATATGCTGCCCTGGGTGCCAAACCATCATTATGAGAGTCCAATCAAGACAAAATGAATTGAAGAAAGAAAAAAAAATATTTTAATGCATTGGCTAACATGACAGCTTACTTAATATCTAGATGGAAACAAAAAGGTTGCAAGGCATGAAAAAATAAATTACTTTTTAAATACATTACTGGAATGCCAGTCAAAACCAAGTATAAAAAACAAGCAGCATTCAACTCAAATCACTTCTCCTTGCACTGCAGTTGTAATTATAATTTATATTCAGCTTTATAAAAGTACCAAGTGACATGCTGAAAGTAGCAGTCTCTGTGATACCCCCACTTGTAAAAATCTTTCTTATCCAAAGAAGACCTGCTGCATGACAACTATCTACTTGTTTCATGGGGAAAAGATAGTTAAAGTAAAAAATGAACAGCAAACAAGAAACAAGCTCAAGATAACTTGCTTAAAGGATTACTGCATAGGTTATGGACCACACATGATAGATTGGCATTCTGTTTAGTTTACAGGTAAAGCCTGCAAAGATGACTGCAAGTCTCCAAAAAAATGTAATGAGCTTCTGAAAATACTGCAGTCCTGTCCTTTATTACAAATACTGTCATATGCATTTGAGTACCTAAGGCTTATACACTATCTAGTTATGTAAATATTCTTTGCATGGCAACAACTAAAAGGCTTTCAGTGTTGGTAATTCTTTAACAGTATGCTTACTAAAGCCTACTTGCATCTTATAGTCTCAGACAAGCTTACCTGATGGTCATTAAAGCATTGCTACTTAAACACAGAGCAACAGGCACTGCAACAACATGCATTTTCTGAATAAGAAGAAGCATAAATCAACAGTATAAAAATATGACAGAAAACCAGAACATTCTGCAAAATCAAAGACAGATGAAAAGCCACTGTAGTATTTGTGTTTACCTTGGATGGGGGGGGGGGGCAGTCTGCACACATACACTGCATAACTGCTCCTTGCCTTCCTTGGACACATCCAGAGTCACTATGTGGGGGAGTGGGGTGCAACAAGTATGTCACAATTTGAAATGTCCCTGGCTGACAGTGATGGCCCTGACACATTTGTCATACCTCTCAGCCTCAGAGCAAGAAATCTGGACAAAGTCATAAACAGAAGTGGGACAAAGGCCCAAAAATAAGGACAATGTTTAAATATTGCTCATATAAACTTAGAAAGATAATAGAATAGTAGGAATTGCATTAGTTTGAATTTTCTGAAGGGTATGAAATCTGAAACTCAAATGTCTGTCATTATTTTCTAACTTCATTCTTTAATGATTTGCCACTAATTTGCCAGAAAACCACAATTATATGAAAAATGGACCAAAAATGTGATGCAAAAATATAAAATAGCCACACAATACAGCTGGGTACCTGTCAAAGGAGGGACACTTTTTTAATATTAGTACTGTTAGCTTGCGTAGCTGACAAAATAAGAGAATCTAGATGCAAAAGTAATCTATAACTCTGATCATTACAGTTATTTATTAATTGTAAACACTCCATGTTTTCTTCTAAATTTGCCATTTTGCGGAGGGATTATTAGGGGGAGAGCAACATTTTGAACCAAAATCAGGGACAGTTGAGAGGAGTGGATATACCTAATTCTATAAAGCAATTTATTCGCACATACCTCTCAACTTCTTAATGCAGGAAATCTGGACAAGGCTAAATATATTTTGGGAGCATGTAAACAGTACTAAAAATTGCTCTTGAATAAACTTAGACAGTTGACAGAACAACAGCTCTTGCTTTAGCATGCATTTTTCTGAAGAGTATGAAGTCTGAAACTCAATGTCTGTCATTATTTAGTGACTTCATTCCTAAATGATTTGCCAGAAAACCACACATTTTATGAGGAACAAACCAAAAATAAGAAGCAAAAGTTTATTCACTCTGCAAAAATCCTGATAGTTAAGAGGTATTTTGCCACCCTTCCCCCCTCACAAAATCGTGGTCGAATCGGGCCTCCTACCTGCAGCTATTTTAGTGTCCCATTACTTGGATATTTCACCCCATTTACCATAAACACTGTAATGTGCATACTGCTTTACTTCTACAATGATTTGGATTACATTTAAAAGTTTTATTTTACATTTTACAGCACAAACACTAATAGACATCTGCTAAACAAAGCAATGCATTCTCACAATGAAGATAGACTTAGCATTAAACCTTCTCTACCCTTGAAACTCACATTCATTGAAACAGCACTGAAACCCACATTCAAAGAAAATGCATCTTGCTGTGGCAGATAAAGATTAACTTTGGGCTGTTTTCATAACATAGGCCTCTTGCACAGGAAACATGTATGTGTTCTTTGATACACCTTCCTGATTGTATTATATTCCAACCCTTGTATAATACAGTACAGCTGTTAGAGGGTGTTTTAAATTTATTGTATTGAACATTTTTCCAGTAAATAAAAGTCTACTCAAACTTCTACAATCCACCAGTATCAGTAAATATGCACAATCTCTGCAGAAGTAAAAGTCATCTAAATAATTCCACATTAAAGAGATCTGTAACTAATGAAGAGGCATCCACAAATAAAGTGCTGTTGCCGTTAAGGAATAAATTGCCTATATTACATTAAAAAAATGATAAGCTAGTAATATTGCAGTAGGGAATGGATGGCAAACTGATAACAGGGTCATTGTTACTAGGTATCTCCACCAAAGAGGACCTTGTTAGGACTGCAGCATTAACCCCCTTTAAAAGTACAACACAGTACAGTGTCAACAATGCATTTACATACTGTGAGAGTAGAACCCACAGCCTTTGGCATCAAAAGCAAGTACATTACCAGTTGTGCTATTTACAATACAAGCAGACTCAGCTTAAGCAGCATTAAACTTCTCTTCAAGCTCTCAGCTCCTTGTAAAATCCACTCAACACTCAACTGTATCTCTCAACTATGAAGCACAAGAAATCTGGAAAAATCCAAAATTTATTGGGGGGGGGGGGCAAAAGCCCAAAAACTAGGGACACATTTTAAACGTTGCTTGTATAATCTTGGAAAGTTGCTAGAATAAAATGCTGTGTTATCACCATGCATTTCACTGCCAAGCCTTGAACCCAAAACCCTGTGCACTACAGTCAGAGCAACATACCACTATTCCAAATCAGCTGTTTCATGCAAGACAGGTAGACTGAAACTTAAATGGCTAATATTTAGTGACTTCAGGTCTCACTATAGCTGTCAACCTCTTAGCACAAAACATCTAGACAAAGTCAATAATGGGGGAATACAGCTCCAAAACATATTCAGTGAATTCAGTTATCCCCATAGCTCTCAACCTCTTAGAACAAAAAACCTGGACAAAGTGCATAATGGGGGAATACAGTCCCAAGAATAAGGACAAATTTCAAATATTGATCTTATAAACCGAAAATTGCTAGAATAAAAGGTTTTGTCTTACCATGTACTTTCTGAAGAATATGAATTCTGAAATTCAAATGCCTGTCATTATTTAATGAATTCAAAATCCAAAAAACCACAAATTTGACAAGAACAAAAATGTTACAAGTGGAGGTGGGTAGGGAATTTGAGCTCTTGCTACCTGCTTCCAAGGTACAGGTTTTGAGTCTAGGCAGTAGGTATATTTCCTGAGTTCTCTCTAGCCACCGGGTATATTTAACTGGGGCATTTTACACACACACACACACACACACACACACACACACACACACACACACACACCCTACCTAAGTAGTGTTGCTGCAAAGTTGTATTCAAAGTTCATCCATTCCTACAGTTTCCTTCCATTGCTGAAAAGTCCATTGATAAAATGCTAGCCCAGCTGCAAGTCCATTGATAAAATGATAGCCCAGCTGTTGATAAAATGCTGGCCCAGCTACAAAGTCCATCTGTTGCATTCAAGTTCATCCATTCCTGCACTAAAACACCCTTGAGAGCAAAGTCTTTCCCCTTCCCAAGAGAGCAAGCTGCCACCCAGCCTGCAGACATTGCAGTCTGATCCCTTTCCAGTCTTCTGGAATCTCTGCTGTTGAATGCTGTCTTCCTAATCCAGACTATCTCATCAGCAGTCCGGATTCTGTTGGCATGCTCTGGACTGGTTCCCCAGCAGTCTGGATATCAGCAAAGGCCTCGGGCACACATGCGTGAAGTTCCAGGACTCACATGTGTTTTTCTTTCTTTCTTTTTTACAGCTGGTGTTATTTTCTTTTCTTTCTTTTTGACAGTTGGGGGGGCTGCAGTCCTGCAGTCCAATATCATGAGCCGCCCCTGAGTTGCAGTGAGGTGTACACTGCATGGTAACCTTTCTGAATCCACTCAGTGGTCTTCTGTACTTATAGGTCAAACTACCTAATTAAAACTGGCAAAGTGCAGCATTTCCAAAGCACAGAGATCAGAACAAGATATGGTCATAAGTTATTTCTGGAGAATCCAGACCTGAACCAAGAGGAAGCATAAATATATTATGAAAACATTTTAATAGATGTAAAACAACATGGTTTTCAATATTGTAAATATTGTAAAACAAGTAGCAAATAAAAGTCACAAACTGATTTTTTTTTCAAAATTCAAGATGTACATGTTCAGATATGTTTAAGATAGTATAAAGAAATGTTGTATCTCTCTGTTCCACTCTCATTCCCTGAAAAAATTAAGCCACTTTGGAGATACTGCATGTTGCTGAGATGAAGGGATAAAAGCCAAAAACAATAACATCAGTGGCATATATTTCTTTAAAATGTTCAGGTTCAGTAGTTAATTGACTAAAAGCATGAAAAATAGTGGCTTCTGATGGCAATGCTTCTTAGTTATTATGGAAAAGTAGTTTTTTACATACTTTATTTACATTTTGTTATTATATTACAACATTTCTGCAGTTTTACTTATTAGCACCACTGATAGGCTATCATACTGAAAAGGAAACTCGATAATAAATTTTTGTCCAGTTGTGTTCATAAAACTTAAGAGAAAGACATAAAAGTAGCACTATATTCATTGTGCTACCTGCATATCTTATTGCTATGAATGTGAAATTCTATGAAGTTCATTGTGTTAAAATGCATTTCAGGGCTAATTAGAATACAAATGAAAGTGGTGATACAATCATGGGTAACTGGATTCAAAGATGTCACTCACCCTGCATCCTATAAATCGTGCAGAAAGCAACAAGGTGACCAGCTCAACAGATGTTGTGTATTTGTATATTTATGTTTATTTATGTATGTGTGTATTTATTTTAAATTGTTAATGGATAGAGTGCTGATAGCAAATGAGAAATCTCGGTCTCAGCTTGGGTTTCTACTGTCAGTAACTGATTTTATCATAACAGACCAGTCAGTAGTATGCATTACGAATAAGCTCTGTATATCACACATTGGTTTCTATGGGAAATCATATCAAGGCAAGGTAAATATGATGGCCTCCTAAGTGACCTGCATCACAGAAGCACATGAGCAATAAGCTAAGGATGACACATCAAGAAAGAGCAAAAATCATCATATCCTGTGCATCAAGCAGGATAAAAGCAGCAAATGGTGTTCTACATGGTAAGCTATGCAACCAACATAGCACTTGTGCTATGAACAGTAAGACAATTTCAAATGGTAAGGTAAGGATGCAGAGAATAGTAGCCTGTACAACAGTTAATGCACAGGGTCCTACATTGTTAAATATGTACAAATGAAAACAGTATGTTTTAAAGAGATGTTGTGGGACCATTATTTTATTTATTTTATTTATTTTACATTTGTTTACTGGGATAGTCCGATTGGGTGAGGTACCCATTTTCAGTGGCAGCCCGGGGAGAAAAGTGCCACAGTGTAATGACAGTACAGTGAAATATACAAGACACATGATATAGACATAACAATATAAAGAATACAAGAATAAACAATAGTTGCTCATAAGTAAAATAATATATAATGTTGAGCTGTAGCTAAGATGTTGCTATAGCACCTAAAATGCGAGATACAAATTATATATTTTGCTGCAGACATTTCTATGGCAGGTAAATGGTAGTTACAGCATTGTATGGCAAGAGATTGCTAGGTAAGCAAGTATAGAAAGTGCAAGCTGAGTGCTGTTATTTGCAGTTAACCAGTGGAGGAACATGAGCAAAGCCAGTTGTTTGTAAAGTGGGTCTTCAGGATTTGTTTGAAGTTGGTTGAACTTGTTGTCTCAAGGATATTTTGGGGGATGGAGTTCCAAACTTTTGAGATTTAGAAGGAATATAAGGAATCTCCATAGCTGTTATTAGATTTTGTGACCTTTAATAGGGACTTATTGGGGGACCTTAGAGTATGGCTCAATTAGATTTCAGAGAGCTGGGAAGTTGTCAGATTTGGTAATGATGGTATGAGCAGTGGTGATTTGATGAAGAGAGAGAGAAGAGGTTGGGAAGTTCAAGCAAATTTTGCAGTTGGAGTGCTATATAGTGATGTGTCCTATAAGAGGAGTTAGTGGCAAATTTTGGCTATTTTATTATAGCATGCTTCCATCTTGGTGAGGTCTGTTTTTTTTTTTTTTTTTTTTTTTTTGTGGTAGCTTAGCTGGTTGTTGTGTGTTGATTTTTGGTGAATATTGTAAAGAGAAGTGGACCTAAGATAGATCCTTGAGGGATGCCGAGTGAGAATGGCAGATGTAATGAATGGTCATTTTCCCATTTCACAGCTTGCTTTCAGTCAGTGAGATAGCTATGGAACCAAGAAAGAGAGGAGAAAGATAGGTTTAATGATGCTAGCATATTGAGGAGCTTCTGATGGGATACAGTTTCAAAAGCCTTGGACATATCTAAGAAGATGGAGGCAACTTGTTGCCCATTGTTTTTTAGATGGTTAATAGTGTTAATAGAGCTGTAGTAGTACTATGCTTAGGCCTAAAACCATGCTGGGAGCTAGTGAGTAGACTATTATGGGTAAGATATTATATTAGCTGGGAGTTTATACATTTTTCAGGGATTTTGGATAAAGGTGAGAGAATGGCTATTAGTCTGTAGTTAGAAAAGTCGGTTGAGTCACCACCTTTATTTAAAGGAATGATGTAGGATGACTTCCAGAGTTTTGATACATACTGTTCTCTGATTGATCTATTGATCAGTAGAGAGATAGGATAGGCTATGGAGTTAGCTGCGATCTTGAGATATGTATTAAGTAGTTGATCAATTGTGAGGATGGTGAGTTTTAGCTTGTGGTGGAGGTCTGGATGGGCTTGATGGAGAATTGACAAGAAGTTGTTGGGGTGGGAGGGGGTACCATAGGTAAGGTACACTTTTTGTTGTTTAACAGTGATAGGACGGAGTTAGTGAAGAAAGAGTTACATTGTGTGGCAATACTGTCTTTGGTGTTGGAGGTGGAGGGGGAGTGGAGTTGAAGCTTGTCTGGGTTGAAGAGATTTGTTTTACTATTACTCCAAAATTTTGGGGGATTGTTGTGGGATGATTGTTGTATTTGAGTATAGTAGTTTTTTTTTTTTTTTTTGTCATTCTAGATCTGGGTTTTGGCTTTGTTTTTTAGGTAGCGGTAATTTTCAATGGAATTCTGGCTTTTGTTGTTATGGTAGTAGGACCGAGCTTTATCCCTGTTTTTAAGTAATTGTATAGTATCTTTAGATAACCATGGGGTATAGTTGGATTTTATGCACACCTATCTAATGGGTGATAGAGTGTATAGGATCTCAAGGAATTTGGTATTGAAATAATCTTCAGCTGTGTCTAGGTGGAGGTGTTATAGTGGGAACCAGTCACAGTGCTGCAACAGAGTGTTAAAGATGGAAGCAGAAAAGTGGTTATTGCTTCTGATCTGTCTGAATACAGTAGATTTTGGAAGGTTGGTTCTATGTCTTAGTATAAAGGTGGGATAGTGATCACTCAGGGTGTCTGTGAGACATCCAGAGTGATGAACTAATGAGGGCCTATTGGTTAGGGTGCAGTCAAGAATAGACTGCCTACCTGTACATTTATCTGCCCTGATAAACTATCCTTGGGTGAAACCGTAAAGATTTATGAGTGAGGAGCGGTTGTCAGTGGAGCAAGTAAGCCAATCTGTACTGACATCTCCAACAATTATAGTCTCCTGATTAAATGTGCAGGAGGATGACCAGGACAGTAGATCTTCAGTTGTTGAGAGATTGTTATCGAGAGGGATGTAAACTGATATTAGAGTTAGGTGTTTCTTTGGGTTGATTTCAAGTTGACAGGTTAGTATTTTGCTATTTTTATAGTTGATGAGTCTGATTGGATTCTCTTGACTGTTTGTGTGCTTGTATATAGAATAGCTGCTCCCCAACCACATTTGTTTGTTCTGTCTGTTCTATGAATATTATGTCCAGGGGGTGAAATTTCATTGTCTTTAATGTGGGGTTTTTGCCAGGTTTCTGTTTGGATAACAATATCTGGTGAATAATAATGGGAGATGGATGCATGTAGTTCTTAGATTTTGTTTATGAGGCTTCGTACATTTCATGTTGATGATGAGAATACTGGGGGCATTTTGTTTAAAGTAATTGATATGGGGTGTGTGGGCATGTTTGGCTTTAATGTTTGCTTAGTAAGACTAGGGTCGGGGTTTGGGTGGATATCTCCACTTAAGTCTAGTTGTGATTTTTTGTGCGGGAGTAAGTGTGGTGGTTTAGCGATAAGCTTAGAGTCCTTATATAGAGGATGTTCGAGGTGAGGAATAGAAATGTCGCTAGATGAGAAAAATACAGTGCTGGATATATTAAATAGCTAAGAAGAAATAGAAGTATTGTAGGTGGATTCATCTTTTGGCTAGGTGAGAGGTAATGTGGAGGATATATTATTTGGTGTTATTTGATTATGGTAAGAGGTGAGATGGACAAGGATGATAAGTAAGATGAGGAGAAAAGCTTGCATTGAATAGATTTTAGTGGAAATGGTTGTGAGTGCTATATTATTTTTATTATTGTAAGATGGGTTAGTAGAGTTTTAGGTGTGAAATACTGAACACATTTTTAATGCGGAGGGAAGCCCCTCTGTACCCCTCGTGTGGTGGGCTGCGCCCCCACACCCCCTGCTAACTATATATACTAACTCCAAGATGGCACAACACTGGAGAAGGGGCAAATTCCATCATTCAGTATTTTGAATTTTCAGTCTTTTGGTTTTCAGTCTTCTGAAGTAGACCCATATATATCATAGCGGTATCTATGACTATACACCAGTCTCTGGTTTCTAGGCCTGCAGTCAAAGACACCAGTGAGGAGCCTAGCCCCCATAGCCAGCTTTAGACATGGGCCAACTAGGCGACGTCGCTCTAGCAGGGGTGCTTTTCTAGTATTTATTTGGTGTAGGTAGACCAGGATGAGAGCACCAGGTGGTGGTGGTGGTGGGGGGGTGGCGACATGGAGCCCTTTTGCTTAGGGCACTAGTTGACCTAAGGCCACTCCTGCTAGCTCCCAACAGCCCCGTAGTACTGCCAGGTTAACTGACTTGCTCAGAGTCACACAGCAGATAAACAGAGGCTGAGGGAATCAAACCATAGACTGCAAGAAACAGCTTGTTAAAATTCATAGCTTTAATCCTTTGTACTAACTACTACACTAAAGTAAATCCAAGCATGTGATGTGGGAGTAGAATTAACAGTCTTCTGATCTTTCAGCATTAAAAGGGAATGTGCTACCTACTAAGCCATTGAGTAGTAAACAAGGGTGAATGCGGAACTGTTGACAGACATTTTGAACTGCAGTAGGCCCATTATCTCCTCATATCACTCATCATCTGCAGCTTTGTATTCACTTATTGTCCAGATAAATAGTACAATTTATTTATTTATTTATTTGACATTAGTTTACCGGTGTGGTCTGACTGTACAAATACAGTATAATCCAATCCAATACAAATTACATTAGAAATACTATACAAAAATAAGTTGAAAGAACAAACTATGTTATAAGATGCTGTGCAATCCTATTGGGTTGTACTGTTAAAGGTACTCCCCACTCCTGATTGTCAATACAGTTGTGGATCAGCTAAATACCATCAGTAATTTGCCTTTTTTATGGAATATATGGTTCATGAGTTAGTACTAGGCTAACTGCCCTTGTGAGCCATTTTAAACCTAGCCAGTTATCCCCTGTGAGATTCAAACCCTGTACTTTGTGTTTGTAAGGCAAACACCTTAACCATTAGGCCACCCTCCCAACCCTTTGTACTATATGTGTTGATATGCAGCTGGGTCTTTGACTACGGTTTCACAATCTTCCAGTCATCAAACCGTGGATCTACTAAATGAAAGATATTCATAGGTTCATAGGTTCATACTAGACTATCTGCCCTCGGGCATTTATAAGCCTAGCCTGATTGTGTTTGGCTTACGCTACCCCTTGATTTGAGTATACTGTGCCCGTTTTAAAGTTTAGTTTACTGTGCCTCTGTCTAATAGTGACACGGAAGTAATCCCCGGGACAAACCTACGATCCCCCATCCACTCATCAAGATTCTTCTTGAAGAGAGTCAGTGAGGTGCTCTGCCTAACATGAATTGGAATTCTATTCCAGAGCGAAGGGAGCCTCTGAGTTATGAATCTGTCCCTCCAGCATGTTCTATTTATTTCTGTGCTGAGGTTCAAGTCCCTCGAGCGCATGGCTCTAAGGGATTTAGATTTACTGAGGTGGAGCATGTCCATTAATTCTGGGTTGGACATAGCTTTATATGTCAGGCATAGATCGCCTCGAAGTAGGCGGTATGCAAATGAGTAGAGCTGGAGTTTTTTTAACCGAGCAGCATATGGCATCTGTTTGAGTCCCTTGATCCTCCTGGTGAGGTACTTTTGGGGTCTTTCTAATTGCTGCAGGTGTCGGGTAAGGTACATCCCAAAGGGGGCATTGTATGATGGGCCTGATGAGGGATGAATCAAGGGGCATGATTACCTCTCTTGATCTAGATGTGAATCCTTTCATGATGAGGTGGGCTATGTAGAAGGTCTTTCTAACCACTTTGGCAATGTGGTTGTCAAAGGAGAGATTGCTATCAACTTGGGTCCCCAGATCCCTTATTACTTTCTCTGTACTTAATGGGTTACCACCTATGTGGTAATTTGTGGGCACATTGTTTTTGCCAAAGGGTATGACTATACACTTTTTGGCATTTAGCTTTAGACCATGGCTCTGGCACCAGTTATCCGTCTCTGCGAGACCTTTTTGAAGGATGTTTGAGTCAGCTGGAGAGTCGATTATGGAGCCCAGTTTGCAGTCATCTGCGAACTTGGTGAGCCATAGTCCTCCCACATTGGCCTGACCTCAGAAAAGTAAATACCGAACAAGAGAGGTCCCAGGACAGAACCTTGTGGGATGCCACTTGTGACCGGTATTGAGTCTGACATGGCCCCAGCAACTCTGACTCTGTGGGTTCTGTCTTTGAGCCAGTTTGTGACCCATCTTGTGACATAGGGGTTTATATTTAGGCTGGATAGCTTATCTATGATGCCCGAGTGGGGTACTGTGTCAAATGCCTTTGCGAGGTCCAGATAGGCTGTTTGGACTACCTTCCCTTCATCTATGGCCTTGGTGACTGTTTTGAAGAAGTCGACCAGGTTCAAAAGGCAGGATCTGCCCTTGATGAAGCCAGATTGGGTAGGATCTAGTGTCTGTAGGTCCCCAATGTCTTTGTTTATGAGTTCCATGATGATCCTCTCCATAGCTTTGCAGACTAGGCTAGTCAGGCTTATGGGGCGATAGTTTGAGTCTGCAAGTCTACAAATGGACATTAATTGACCAATATGCACAGCATATGAGAAACACAGAGACTTGGTTTGTTTCCCAAATTGAGTTTCCCCCTTTTTCTCTGAGTCTTCTTCTGAAGTGAGAGCTGTGTCCTTGGATAAAGCTGTCATCTTACATGTCAGTCTATATCGACATCATCACCTATGGTCATGAACTTTGGGTAGTAACTGAAAGCATGAGAAGATTGATATAGGAAATGGAAATGAGGTGACATCAAAGAATTTCTGTGCATATTCTGTATGGCAGAATGAGAAGCTCAACAAGTATTGTCACTGCTCCACAAGATTGGGAGCAACCAGGTGAAGTGCTTTGGGCATCAAATGCAGTGAATCACAATACAGGGCAAAATGGACAGTTGCTGCAGTACACAGAAGATAAATAAACAAATGCTTAAATAGATTATACACTGCAAATTTAGCTATGTGTATAAATAAAAAATAGTATAGAAACTCCCCAGGTCTAACTAAATTTGTAACACAGATCTTAATAAGAGTGAAATAAAATATGAATTTAGCAGTACCACCAAACTAAAAAAACAATAAGTAAGCATTTCATTGTTACAGGAAATCTTCCTGACTTCTGCTCCAAGAATGTGAAAGTGCATGTCTTTGTAAAACGGCCTTCCTTTTGTGCTTCACATTGTCATTATATTTTTATTGTTACATTGTGTTTATACTCTTATTTTTGTGTTGGCATTAAAATTTTGCAAAGACCATGACTGCTGGTGTGTGTGTGTGTGTGTGTGTGTGTGTGTGTGTGTGTGTGTGTGTGTGTGTGTGTGTGTGTGTGTGTGTGTGTGAATGTGTATGTAATTCTCTGTGTTTCCACATGTAAAGCCAATAGCTGAATTAGACATCCTGAGTGCATTAATAAACATCATCTTGCATTTGAATTTTCAAAGATATTACAACATTTTCAGTAAAAAATATCTACATTTCACAACTTTGATAGGCTTGGCAATTTTTAACAGTTTCCTTAGGATATCTCATGGGTTGTTTATTAATAAAAATGGAAAGCGAATGCATAACACTTCATTGTCGTGCTGTAATGTCCAAATATACAGTTGTGTAATAATGTCTTACATACAAATGCGTGTTAGTCTTAATGTTATAAAACATTTTCCATGTTTTCCAACATGGAGGATAATATTTTTGCTTGTTCTACCCTTTTAAATGCCATTTTTCAGGTAATTTATTTCTATATTTTATCAACAGACGCTAGCCTTACATAGTCTGCATATGTAAAACATGCTTTTGCAGTACTTTAAAAAAGACTTTGAAATGTTTTCAGCCAAAATTTAACAGAGCTTGAATAAATTTGAAATATAAAACTAAGCCATGAACCAAAGAGAACCTTCAATTCTTTTAATCTGTAGATAACTGATAATGCAAAAAGAAAAACATTTGTGTCTGAAAAACTAGAATACTAATATGCAGTATTATAGGCATGTACAAAATGCATTTGTTTATTTAATTTAGAAATTATTATGCTGTTTTGAATATGGCATATCCTCAAATGTTTATAATGTTTAATATATTATTTTCCTTTTCATCATGATCCTTATTATTGTTTAACTGCTGTTTTGCCTTAACTATTACATAACTTGACACATCATCTGAAATCAAATAAATTATTTATTAATTTAACTTCAGATGTGAAGTTGTTCTGTCTCGCCGTTCATTCTTACAGATGGGTTCGGAGCCGATCCTCGGCTCCGAGTCAGCCTACTACAAAGCTCGAGGTCTTCAGACAGCTCAAGGCCAAGTCTCCATTCCATGATGCACCTGGAGTTACCTCAGATCTAGTTTGCCGCTGCAATAGAATGGAGTTTCCTCGCATAGCTCGGGCCAGTACAAATTTCTTTTCTAAAATTTATCTAAATACCATTGTTATTTCTCTTCTTTTAGAGTTAGCTTTTAGCTTTTATAACTTTTATAGCTTTATAGTGTGTATTCCCTTTCCCTTTAGCAGCCTTTTCATCATTAGATATAGCTCTCTTTGGCCTTCTTTTTCTATAGGCCTGTTATATTTAGAGTAGTTTAAATAGTAGTTTGTGTGCTTTTGAACAGTGACAGTTTTGTCACAGTATTTTGATAAATATTTAGCTATTTAGAGTGGTTTAGATAAGTAATTAGTGTGTGTGTGTGTGTGTGTGTGTGTGTGTGTGTGTGTGTGTGTGTGTGTGTGTGTGTGTGTGTTTAATAGTGACACTTTGTCACAGAATATTTAGCCCATAGTTTTTCTTCAGGGCTTATTTAAATAGTTTTGGGTGTGTCTTTGTTATGCTACAGTAGTTTTTTCTTGATACTGTATAGTTCATTACAACTGACCAGGACAGGGATAAGCATCATAAGTCAGGCTTTAAAAAATGTCCAAAATGTGGACAGAAAATGTCCGTTACAGATAGCCATGTCAATTGTGTATATTGTCTGGGAGCCTTGCACCTTCAGGAAAACTGTTCCATTTGTCATTCCTTCTCTTCCAGGGATGTTCATCATGTTACCCTGCTGCAGTCATCACACTTGGGTTATCCTGTTGTCAGGCGGTCCCGCAGTTGGCTGGAATTCCAAAGTCTTGGTCTGGCGTCAGATGCTGTCACTTCTTCCCTGACGTCAGTGCGCCAGGGGTATATATAATGCAAGCGACGCCATTTTCTTCAGTTTTTCTTGCCCCAGATGTCAGGTGCCCCCAAAAAGGTGGTCAGAAGGAATAACCACAGCACAAACACAAAATCCCTTCAGCTGTAAGCAAATACGTCAGTAAGGCATGGAAGAGATTTAGCCAGTGGATGACAGGTCTCAACCCTCCACCTCTTTGGTGTCTCTGCCCTTCGATGAGCTCATGGAGCTGGTCTCAGGAAGGGCGTGAGAATCTCCGGAACACCATGGAGCCTGTCCCCAGGAAGCCTAATAAATTTATTTCTGCCCCCCAGGAAAATTTTTCTTACCAATGGAGTGCCAGTTGATGCCATGGTGGTGGCGGCATCCATCAAAAAGGAGATGTCAGAAACTTCTTCCTCTGTCCATCCTCCTAACAGAGATTCTAGGATCATGGATAGAGATGGGAAGTGCACGTGCAGTTCAGTGACTATTGCCTTGCTTTCATTGAACTATCTCACTCAATTTGTGAGACTACAAAGAAATCTCCTAAAAGAGCTTGGAGATACTCTTCAGGGTACAGTAGCTGCAGGAGCTTCAGACAAAGTCACATCCCAGCTTGATACCCTCAATTCCATAGTGAACTCATCCATGCATCTCATTTCATATGCAGCTGATGGAATGAGTAGGGCAGCGGGTACAGAAATTGCTCTTAGGAGATATTCCTGAATGCAATCGTGTCCTTCATGGAGCCCTTTGAGTCATACAATGTCAACATCCTTTTTGATGGCTCATCCCTTTTTGGGCCCAAAGTTAAGGAAACTTTGACCAGGTGTGAGCAGGAAGGAAAGACTCTGCCATCAGAGTCCATTTTTCCACCCCTACCAGACCCTACCTCAAGAGTCAAAGGGGAGGAAAGATGTGGTTCTGAAAAGCCCAAGGAGCCTTTCAGGGCACACGTGGTGAGCCCCCCTCCAGGGGCAGAGGAGGGGGCAATAATGGAAGACACTACCCTCACAGCAGAGGGGGGTCTGCAAAACCAGGGTGACAAAGAACTGTTCTTTGGGAAGCCCTACCAGCACTCCTGAAAGAAGGCTCGACTGCCCTGCTCTGGGGGTCGCTTATCTTGTATCCAGACACCTGGCTCAAAATAACAAATGAAGACTGGGTACAAAGTATAGTTTCCAGAGGATATTTCATTCCTTTCACCACTCTCCCTCCATTGACAACAAAAATCCTGGACATTCTACCCAGTTACAGGGAACAAGCAACAGTAGAGGTCCAAACTTTGATAAGAAAAAGAGTCATCCAACCAGTCCCAGCAAACCAGATAGGATCCGGAACATAATCAAGACTCTTTTTAGTTCCAAAAAAGACAGGGGACTGGAGACCTATTTTGGACCTCAGCAGACTAAACAGATCTGTCAAGAAAGAGAAGATCCGGATGGTCACGCTTCAGTCGATACTTCCTTTCTTAGGAAAAGACGATTGGATGTGCTCAATAGATCTCCGGGATGCGTACTACCATATAAAAATGGCCAGACCATCCAGGGATCATCTACGCTTCCAGCTGGGAGCCAATCATTACCAGTTTCAACCCCTGCCCTTTGCTGTCACTACAGTGCCCAGAGTGTTCACCAAATGTATGGCAGTGGTCACGGCTCACCTGAGGCGTTTAGGATTCTAGGTGTTTCCGTACTTAGATGATTGGCTCCTCACTGCCACCACCAGGATTCAGCTAATACAAGCCAGGGACACCACTCTTTCTCTCTGCAGTCATCTGGGCATTACAATAAATTCACAAAACTCTGCCTTGTCGCCATCACACAATATCGTTTTTATCAGAGCAGAACTGGACACCACCACCACCACTTTGGGACTTCCAGCAGAAACAGTCTTACTACTCCATCAGCAGGTTCACAATATCATATCCAAAGACAAGGCTCCAGCATTAGAAGTGCTAAAATTGTTAAGCATGATGGCAGCTGCAATATTATCAATACCGTTGGGTCGCATGCACATGCGGATTCTGCAATGGCTGTTATTCACTCAATGGTCTTACCAAGAGCTCCCAATGTCTCATCTCATAATGATCACAAACACATGCAAAAAGAATCTTCAGTGGTGGTTGACATCTCTTCATGTAACGATAGGTCATCCTTTTGCCCTACCCCCACCAGCAGCCACAGTGACCACGGATGTTTCCATGATAGGGTGGGGGGGGGGGCATTTTCAGGGAAGAACAGCCCAAGGCACATAGACCAAAGAGGAGACACATCTGCATTTCAATGTCCTGGAGATGAGAGTGGTACTTTTAGCATTGCACTACTTCTAGGACTCTCTTCCTCTGGGAACAATTGCGATTCAGACAAACAACATATCAGTGGTCTGGTACTTGAACAAACAAGGAGGAACCAGGTCCTACCCCCTTTGTCACGAGGCCCTAAGAGTATGGCAGTGGGATACATCCACCCAGCACTTTCTGTTAGCAGTGCACATCCCAGGGAAATCCAGCTTGATAGCAGACCAACTGAGCAGGGCGATTTTGTTGCCTCTCGAGTGGTCCCTCAAGAAAAAGATAGCAGTAAGAATTTTCTACAGGTGGGGCTAGCCTTGCTGTGACCTTTTTGCCAACCACATGAACACAAAATGCAGAAGCTACTTTGCCCTGATTCCCCCTCTGGGAGAAGCCCCAAGGGATGCACTCGTAAACGATTGGCCTCAGGGTCTCTTCTATGCATTCCCACCAATTCCCATGATACCCAAAGTATTGCAGAAAGCAAAAGCTCTGGGAAAGACCATTATTCTAATAGCCCCTCATTGGCCTCATTAGATTTGTTTCCCCTTCCTTTGACTTCATCATTTGGAAGACCCTTGGATTCTGGACCCAGTTCCAGATCTTCTGACACATTCAGTGGTTGCTCTTCATCCTTCTCTTCAGTCCCTGAAATTGACAGCTTGGCTGCTCCAGTTCCCAAAATAACCAGGTTCCATAACCTCTCAAATGAAATGCAGCAGATACTTATATCTTCTCATAAGTCCTCTACTAGGAAACTATATCTTAGCAAATAGAGAAGATTTTCTATCTGGACCTCTCAAAATAACATTGATCCCTATCAAGGCCCTATTGCCTCCATATTAGATTATTTGACTATGCTTTTCAATAAAGGAGCTGCAGCAGCAACAGTTCCGGTTCAACTTGCTGCTATCTCCAACTTTCACCTTGGCTTTGAAGGATTAAACATAATGTCACACAAACTATCCAAAGCCTTTCTCAAAGGGACTTTTCATCTCAGACCACCTGTGAAATCCCCTTATACTCCATAGAATCTAAATGTTATGCTTTCACACATTATTCTCCCACCTTTCAAACTAGCTTCCTCATGTAATTTGAAATATTTGTCATGGAAGACTATCTTTTTAGTAGCCATCACTTCTGCCCGTAGAGTGTCAGAGCTTCAGGCCTTGTCCATAAAACCTTCTTATTTGATTTTCCATGCTGTCAGAGTGTTCCTGTGAACAAATCCTTCATTTTTACCCAAAGTTTGTACTGAAACTAACCTTAACCAGATTATAGATTTGCCAGTGTTCTTTCCTAAACACACCAACAACTTAAAGTATATGCTGCACAAGCTTGATGTTCATAGACAGCTCAGATTTTACTTGGATAGAACAAAATAATTCAGAAAATCAGAACAGCTTTTTGTTTCCTTTTTAGATTCCAGAAAAAGTTATGCCAGTGGCAAAAACAGCAGTGTCTAAATGGTTATCTGATTTTATCACATTTACTTATTCAGCTGCTAATATTCCCTTACAACACAAAATTAAGGCTCATTCTACCAGAGCAGTGCCCACATCTTCTGCCTTTTCTGTTAGGCTTCCTATAGACAACATTTGTGCAGCAGCCACTTGGTCAAAATGTCATACTTTTATCACTCATTACAAAGTTGACAAGGCATCCAGGGACAGGGCCTCCATTGGGTCTACCATCCTAAAAAACATAATCCTGTGAGCCACCCAAGAAAGATGGTGCTGGGGACACTTCCCATCTGTAATGAACGGTGAGACAGAACAACTTCACATAAAGAAGTTATGTACTCACCATAATGTTCCATGTGAGTTGTTCATCTCGCCTTCGTTCTTACTTCCCACCCTCCTACCCCCTCCAGGGTTTTTCAAGAACCGCTATACTAGATTTTTCCTGGTTGCTCAATCTTTCTATGTTTTTCTCCTAAAGAGTGATAAAATGACACATGGTCTTATTATACGCAGCAAACAAGATCTGAGGTAACTCCAGGTGCATCATGGGATGGGAACATGGCCTCGAGCTGTCTGAAGACCTCGAGCTTTATAGTAGGCCGACTCACAGCCGAGGATTGGCTCTGAACCCATTTGTAAGAATGAAGGCGAGATGAATGACTCACATGGAATGTTATGGTGAGTACATAACTTCTTTTTATTGCTTGAATATAGTAAAAAAATGCAACAGTAGAAAAAGCACTCAAATTCTAAAAAAATGCAATGTATAATAGAAATGTAATTTGCTTTATGTACCAAAATACTGTTGAACATTCCAAATAAAAATACTTTTCACAGAAAATGTGCTGACCTATGGCAACATATTCATATGCTACCAAGAATAGGTAATAAAGCATATTTAAATTAACTGCACAAAAATGGAAGAAGAATGGTAAAGACAAGAAATCTCTTTAGGAAGACTGACAATATTAAGGGAACATTCTAAGTAAGCTGGGCATGATAAATTGGAGATACCTAGGAGAAGTAGAAAATACTAAGAGGAGATCAAATGGTTATACAGAAAATATATATATATAGATATATGCTAGAAGGACATTAATGTCACTGATATGATTGCATGTTCTCTTATCCAGTGCCAGACATCATGGACAGTGAAGTTAAATGTGCCCTAGATAGCCTTTTGATACCAAGGCTGTAGGTATTAATATAGTTTTATTTCTGTATCAAAAGCCCATCTAACCTCACCCTACTTCAAAAACATTACAATCTCCAACATAAGTCACCCCCACCTCAACCTTACCGCCAACATTTACTAACTACCCCTTACTCTTCTCACCCACACTCATTAACCACATCAGCTATGACCTTACACCCCATACAAACTCTCCATTATCAAAGAAAATCTAGGGTATCCATACAACGTGACAGCCTTCTCCAAATGCCTACAAACCACATTAAACATTACCTCTCACCTGCTATGCAATGGCAATATCAACCCCAACACAGGTTCATTAACAAATCCAACAAATCACCAAAATCAGCCTAGAACCAATACAAGCCTACTTAAGAAAACATCTGATATTCTAATAATAAATTATAACATAAGAAGTGTCCTTAACAAAACCACTGAGCTCCATGCAACCATAGCATTATAACTGAGAAAAAATACTCAGGCACACTGGTCACCAGGAAAGTCCAAAAATCCATGAACTACCAATGTAAAAAACAAGCTCTTTAATGTTCCAATACATCACACAGATTTAGTGCTTTCATCCACAAGGGAACGTCATCAGAATAACCCAGCACTAATTGATTAACAATTAAATAGTCAAACTACTTAACATAACAATACTCCATTGGTAAATACCTAATTGACTAACTTAACAAGGTACAACTTTGAATGCAGCAGTGAAAAATACAGCAGTGAAAATGTTATTGTTATACTGTGGACAAGCTGACTATATAAGAATGCACACATAAAAAAATGCACAGTAAAAATGCACACATAAAAAAGCTTCAATAAACATAGAAAATGTAAACATCCCATAACATAGCCTTATTTTAAGGCACTTTTCTTTAAGGCTGGTAGGATGGAATAGTGTTCTTTCAACCCAGGGGCTGAACAGGCATCAAACTTTAGTTGCCACATTAACTCACAGTACTTGAGGCTGGTTTCCCAGTCCCCCCTCTCTCAAAACATTTTATCTGCTCCAACACCCACAATTTAAAAGAATAGTTCTCACATAATAAAGTATGTTTAAATAATGCATTGGTTTCTCTTTTCCTAGAGATCTCATAGAGGTGTTCATACATTCTCTGTCTCAATGTTCTTTCCGTTTTGCCAATATAAAATGCAAAACACGAGGAAGAATAGGCAAGGTATACCACCCCTTTAGAATGACAATTATAATACCCCTTAGCCTTTAACAGCCCAACGGGACCCACCAAATACAGTTGATCCTAATTGGCTACATAGGGGCATTGGGGGCACCTTCCACATTTGTGTATGCCTATCTTTACTCTGGAAGTTGAATCAACTTTACGACTTTCAAAAATATTCTTAAAATTCTGTCCCCTTCTCAAACTAAACCTCAATTTCCCAGAGAACATATCAAGACAATTAGGCATACTAGCAAAAATTTTCCAGTAAGTCTGTGTTATATTTTTCATGAGGTGAGTATCTCAGTGAAAATCCATCACAAAATAGATGCCATTACAAGGGGGTGCATCAGTGTCCCTCTCATCTATCTCTATGGTTGTTGGCCCAATAGAAACAGAAACTACTCCCTCCCCAACTCTCAAGAGACAGAATGGGCATATACCTCACTCCCCACTCTTGTAAAATCTGATCAGTCAGGGAGATAACCAGAGCTTCAGGGTAACCACATCTAACTAAAAGTTTACCTATATACTCTAGTTCAGATATCAATTCTTCCTGCAGTGTGGTCAGGCGAGCCGCTCTGACCATATGTCCCTTGACAATGTTCCTTTTCTGGGAATAAGGATGTTCACTCTTAAAGTGAAGATAAGAATTAGAAAAATATTTTTTATAATACAAAGAGGAAACATATTTATTGTACTTTAAATCTCTCCTAATTTGCACATCCAAAAAGTGAACCACTTCTTCTGTCACACTGGATGTAAATTTTAAAAAAATAGTGGTATGGTTAATAAAATCTAAAAAGGGTTCAGTAATCTCCTTGGGTCCCCACCACACAATAAAAATATCATCCAGGTAACAGAAAAAATATCTAATATGCTCATGAAAGGGGGAGGTAAATAAAAAAAATGCTGCTTCCAATATAGTAGAACTATATTAGTGAAAATGGGGGTACAGGAGGCCCCCATAGCTACCCCCCCATCTGTTTGTAATATGCTCCCTGGAAAAACAGAAAATTGTTGCTGAGGACGAGTTCCATATTCTCGAGAACTAACTGAAAGTCCAATGGGGAGAGAAAGTCAAAGCCCACAATGATCTCCTTAAACCAGGCTAATCCATTGTCCTGGGGAATCTCACTGAACAAGTCCTTAATATCTGTCATAAGGAAGATATAGTTCACATTAAAATCCACTTCCTTAAACTTGTTCAAAAAGTCCCAGGAATCTATTAAAATGTGATGAAACAACCCATAAAAGGGTTTCAATTTGTTATCTACGTATAAGGCCAAAGGCTGTGTCTTAGAGCCAGAAGAAGAGACAATAGGTCTCAAGGGGGGATTTTGGGCATCTTTGTGAGTTTTGGGAATCCAAAAAATGCCAGGAATCACTGGCTTGGGTACCCACAAAAACTAATATAGCTGTCTATCAATGCCACCTTGAAGCAGGTTGTCCTCCAGGATCAAATCCAAATTCTTGTAAGCCAGGTTAATCTCACTCCTAGATACCTCCTGGTATTTATCATCCCCATAGAGTATCTCTAAAATTTTACCAGTGTAAATCCATTCCTCCATGAGGACAACCTCACCACCCTTGTCTGGCTTCATAATCCTAATTCTACTATCCCTGCTGATACCAAAAAGCAATTCCCTCTCTTCCTTAGATAAATTTCCACAAACATAACGATTCTTATTCTGGACGTTAAAACATTTTCGAATGTCCCTATCCACTAATGCCTCAAAGGTGGCAAGAACAGGGTGTGTAGGTGGGTGAAAAGTACTCCTTTTCCTTAACAGATTATTGTGTTAGGAAATACTACCACCCCAAAAAAGACATTCAAGTTAGGATTTCTCACAAAAAGTTTAGTGTCCAACACCATTTTGGCAACTGACCTAGATCTACTGGGAACAAAAGTAAAACCCTTTTGAAATAATTCAAAATGGGTAACAGAGAGTTCTATCTCACTGTGGTTAAAAATATTAAAAATCATTGCAGGAATAAACAGATCTGTCAGCTGTTATATCACCTACGTGACCTCCATTTAATACATCCTGCCCCTGCCCCTCTGTTCCCCCTAGCATTATACTTACCTGTCATCATCTTCCTCACAGAAACATGGCTCAAACCACACATTAAAAATGAAGAAATACTTCCCCCTGGTTATAGCATACTACGAAAAGACCGTACAGCTAAAAGAGGAGGCAGAGTCACTCTCCAGTATCAGAACAATCAGTGTTGAACTATTTAACATAGAGATCCCTGTATTTAATAATGCAGAGATCTTACTTGCTAAGGTAAGACTAAATACACAAAAACAGCTAAATATCTTAGGATCATATGTCCCCCCAGGCAATAACAACAAAACCCTAGAATCTCTTTTCCACTGGGCATCAGAAACCCTCCCCCATGAAACCATTATACTAGTTGACTTCATTATTGATTGGACCTCACTTAACTCACCCCACACCTCAAATCATATTAACTTTTATGGCTTCTAAAAGCTTATACAAACCCCTAATAGGGTAGACAAAAACCTCAAAAAAAGAATCAATATTACTGGATTCTCACCAATCGCCCATCTTCAACTCATAATTTCGGCATACTACCCGACACTCTAAGCAACCACGTCCCAACCTTCTTCATCAGAGACCAGACTAAACCTACTAGAACTAGCTCTCTTAAACACATCAGATACACCAAAAACTTCAGGGCTGTCGACCTTAATACAAACTTTAAACACTCTAACTCGTCCCCCCTTTTAACACTTCCTTTAGATGAAGCAGTTGAGTATTTTAATATTATATTCTTAGGCATTCTCAACCAACTTGCCCCACCAAGACAGATTTGCACTAAAACCATCTATGCCCCATGGCTTACCAAGAGCACTATGCAACTTATGAAAGAAAGGTACAAAGCATGGGACACCTGGCATCAAAACAAAACTACTCCTAATAGGCAAACATTCTTAGAACTGAGAAGCACTGTAAAAAACAAATCAGACTAGACAAAGAAAAGTACTATAGTGAAATTCAAACTAAGCACAGTACCAACCCACAAAAGTTCTGGGCCACTGTAAACAGTATTCTCCAACAAGGTAAATCACCAACTCTTCATCCAAACATAAACATCGCCTCTATAAACAGAGCCACCTAATTCAATGAGTTCTTTACCAACTCTCTACTAAAGCTGTCAACAGACCCACCCTCCTCAACCTTCACTGTACTATATAACCCATTAAATAACACCAACTCCTTCACACTTCAGCCTGTACCAACTTGCACCATCTAGAGACACCTTACCAAACTTAAAGCCCACCTCCCTAGCAGTAGACAAACTACCTGACAAATTCCTACAAATAGCCTCCAAAGCCAATTCCTACCCAATCTCTATAATCATTAATAGATCAATTTCAGAACAAAAGGTGCCACTTCTCTGGAAAATCTCCTACATTAATGCCAATACACAAAGGGGGTGGTACCTAACAATGTGCCGCCCTATAACTATACTTTCCCCAGTAGCTAAAATACTGAAAAATAATCCACAACCAGATCCTAACACGTCTCCTCTCCAACAATCTTCTTGCTGAAACTCAACACGGATTCCATGCCAGCCATAGCACTGCCACTGCAGTCATCCATTTTAGTAACCTAGTAAATATGCAGCTCAACAATGGCCAACTAGTGTCTGCAGTATTCGTTGACTTATCAAAAGCATTTGATACAGTTTCCCATACAAAACTTGTAACATCACTCTCAGAATTAAAACTAACTACCCTCACTCTATTATGGTTTCAAGACTACCTCTCCCAATGCCAACAAGTTGTTCAGTGGAAAAACTCCGTTATCCCCCTACTTCCTGTAAAACTAGGAGTACCCCAAGGATCAGTCCTAGGACCCTTACTTTTCACTATATTTACAAATAATCTTCACAAAGCCACCCCTCTAGCAATCCTGGTTCAATACCTTAATCTGCTCTGCTCCAACCCTCCAACAACTTCACATCAAGACCCAAGAAGTCTTTGCATCCATCAAAATCTGGCTAACAAACTTCCAGCTAATACTAAATCCTAAAAAGACCCAACTTATGCTCTTCCATCCTTCCAAAGCAGCAGTACCTACACCCCCATTCTCTATTTCTGCATCAGATAATACTCCTAGCTCCCCATCACACAAACCAAATTACTGGGGGTCATTGTTGACAGTAATATGAAATTTGACAAGCGCATAGCTCATACAATAAACAAAGTCAACAAAAAACTAAGTACTCTTTACCGATGTAAAAACTTCTTAACTAGCGACAGTAAAGTTACCCTAGCTCGTACCCATCTGCTCTCTACCTTACTGTATGCTTCTCTTGTCCTAATTAATCTAAACAAAGCAATTTAAACAAGCTATCAGTATGCTACAACAAAATAGCAAAATTTGCCACAAACTCCTACTGCACCCACCACTGTCAAGATCTAAAACAGCTTTTCTGGCTGGAACTCCCTAATACCTTAGCTCTAAACCAACTTCTTCTAGCTCACCAAGTACTGTACCAACCTGACAATACTCCAGACTTACAAGACCTGATCTCCCTCTACTCCAGTAACTGAAAACTTAGATCCACTAATAAGACACTAATCGCAGTCTCTAAAAGCCATTACAGCTCTGGTGACTCCCTGTATTCTAGCAACATTGCCAAGATTTGGAACTCCCTACCACTACAAATCAGGGTACAACCTAACAAAAACATCTTCAAAAAACAGCTTATTTCCCACCTAAACAACTCCTGGACATACAACTGCCAAATACCTTTCCCCTACCCATTATCTAACCTCTTCTTTAAAACTCCCATAGAGGCACTATATATTATCACACGTTACTTACCAACTCACTGCTGCCTACTCTCCACTACTGTCTCAGCTATATCCACTAACTCTCCCCTAGACTAAGTTGAAAAACCTTTCTGTAAAATGTCAATGAACCTTATATGAACTTGTCTATATTCTCCTCCTTTGACAAACTGGCTGGTGCTTTTAGATTTTCCTTTCTTCTCTTATCTTCATTACATCTTCAAGATTATCTGGCTAGTATTTTTTAGTTTTTCCTTTCTTGTCTTATCTTCACTACATCTTAAAGATTATCTCTACTAAACATACTGTATGAACAACAGTCATCTGTTACTACCTGCGATACTTTTAATTGCATGTCTAAACCACTATACTTATGTAAATATCTTAGGCAATCATATGTTATTATCTGCTGCATTTTATAACTGTATGTCCAAATCATTATGCTCATGTAAATATCTTATGTGTAATATGTTACAAAATGTTCTGGAGCTTTTCTCCCCAGGCCTCTGCTGAAAGTAGACAGCTCTGTCCAGTCAGACCTCCCGGGTAAACAAATGCAAAATAAAAATAAATAAAAAACAAAATTGTTTAAACTATTTTGTTCACTTATGGAAAATCTGATACTGTAGATCTGCTGTTTAGCATTCAGTATAAATAACTTGAGCTTGGACTATGATATGAATTAACCGCAATATCATACTTTATTATCTTTCAACTCATTCATTGAAGAAGTTTAATACTGCAGTGCTTTAATAGATTTCACTTTGCTACAATCAGTTTGCAGGTTTGAAGCTGGACTAGTCATCTGGGTTATTAGTAATTTTACTGGTAGCTTGGAATGGATTATTGAAGATCAACACAGTGATACCAACATTAAGTAAAAACTTGAGAGTCTCAATGCAAAACACCAGTGCCAATGACATTCTCAGTTAAAGGGCTTTATCCATATAACTCTTCTCATTCAAGTACACTTATACTAACTCCATGGTTGCACAATTATGCAGTAGTCAGCTACACCACAACCAGTGTTATTTCACAGTCAATGTTTCATTTTGAAGAAAACAGCTTAATCCTGTTTTCCTTTTATGCAAAGTATTCGTCTTGCTGACTTCAGTGAAAGAGACATCTTTATAATTATGTAGTCCCATCCAGACCCTCTCCCCATCTTTCTCCTCTTTCTGTCACTCTGGTCAGTCTAATGGGGTTGTGTTCCCTGCTGTTTTTTTCTTGTATGTTGGAGATAGTAGTTATTGCCTACTGGAAGTGCTATGTTTAGTTAGTACTCTAGTACTCTGAATCTTTTGAGTTCAGCACTTCTCACCACATTATAATGGAAATTTTCAGTAGTACTGGTTGATGATAACTAGATATACAAGTATGAACCAGATCTAGTTGCCTGGGTAGTTTCAGTATCTTGATGATAAGATGGCAAACAGAGCCATGCCTGGCTTATCTATTGCCCAGAGCCGGTTCCCCTCAGTCATTTAAGTGAAATCAATTGGTACTTTCCAATCAGGAAAAAAAAGGACTTAAGCTTTTACTGTAGAAAGCCGATTGGTACTTTTATACCAAACAGCTTCCTACAGCAGACTAATCCATGCCTCCCTTCACCTCTTGTCATGAAGAACAGAAAAAAAAAAAAAACTTTTAGTGTAGAAGAGTACTTTTGCAGGTTAAGTACACACCTTGAAAGAGTAATACCCTAGGTGAAAAGTGTCAGGGGCATAATCAACATTTCCTGCATTTAAATCTTTTTTTTTTCTTTTGTACTGAAATGCTAGTACAAAAAGGCACTTCTCACTAACAAAGCAGAAGTTCTTTTTTTTTTTTTTCAGTTGAAGAGCTGATGATCTGCTGGTGGGGATGTGGGGTGTATCTTTAGGAAGCCAATTGTTACAAAAGAACCAATTGACTTTCTACAGTAAATCTAAAGTTCTTTTTATTTTATTCTATTTATTTATTTATTTTTGAATGAAAAGCTGAAAGGGCTAAGGATTTTGAGGCTGATAGGTACATTTTTTGTTTTTTAGTTGAAGTGTGGATGAGGGTGTGTGGATTTTTAGGAAGCCATTTGGAAAGTATCAATCGGCTTCCTTTTTTTTTTTGGGAGGGGGTGGTACTACTTTAGGGAATGACACAGGGCGCAAGATGATCCAACTATGCCTCTGCTATAAAATATGCTTTATAACATAATTCCATGAATAGGAACAATTATAAAGTAATGAAAGTCAAGCCAACTTTCTTGATGTGTAAACCTATAGATTCTTCAAATGTTAATACTTTCAAGTTTAATGCTGACATCTTTGGTTTTGAGGTAGGAAAGACAAGGCATGCTGGGGCTAGATTCAATATCACCAAAGTGTAAAAGCACTGTGTATAAATTCTGTGAGATATACATTAAAGTGTGTTGGTTGCTTTTTGAAACATATTCATTTTACAATTAATTTAATTCTCATTATACTCATGTTAGCATTGCAAATTATTTTGCAAAAACTTATGATTATAATGTATTGTTTGATTTTTCTTTTTTTATACTTGGGTTTTCTCTATAACCATGCCCACAAAATGATGGCATGGTAGATATTGGAAAATGATTTACATACGCCTGCAAGACATTATGAGTAAGAACAAACAATTTACCTCTTTAGTGGAGCAATTTCTTACTTATATTGTGATTTCAGTACTACATCATTGCATGTTATTTTTTAATGTGATGTGATCAACTTGTAAGAATTAGTTGACAGCATTTTGATAAATTTATCGTAGAAATACAGCAGCCAATACATTATTTTAGGCATTAAAACATTGTAGGCTCAGACTTTCATGAAGTCATATCAGGGATATTTAACTCTGAGAAAATAAAATCAGGGGGCTGTCCATAACAACAATATAAAATTATCTGTGATAAGGAGGTTATGTTGAACTCCAAAGGAATCTTACTTATGCTTGCTCCAGAACATGACCAGTATGCTTTAAATGTTCTCATTGTATAATCACGTTCAACTTAATTTCTTACCACATTATCACCATCTGCATTGAATTATCTTGGACTTTATGGTGACGTCCTTGCCTCATTTAGGAAAACCAGTGTAGAGGTAATTGATTTATTAAGTATTATACTCATGCAAAAATAATCCACTCTATGTTCCTATGCAGCACCATTCTCCATCTGCAGATATACAATGAGACATATATAAGCACATTCTTGAAATTAAGAGTTTAGACTACACTGTGGCTAAAGAAAAGTTTTTTTATAACTTTGTATCATTTCTGATGTACAAACAATATTCTCAATCTCAGAAAATGTTATGAAAATTTGCATTACATATGTATAAAACTGTACTACCCACTGGTGAAAAAAGTGTTCCTTGTGCTCTGGATGGTTTTGAAACTATAGGCCCTCACATACACTTTTTTTTCAGGACCATGTATAAATGCATGCATTCTTTTGGATTCACATTCTTGATTGTGTTCAGTATATACTCATATACCAGATTATTTTAAATTATATTTATTTTTAAACATATTTGAGTGTGTTTTTCATTTGTAGTCTTGAATATTTTTCCAGCAAGATCTGAAACAAAACATAGCAACCAGTAATGACAAAAAAATTCCTATTTCTGAACATTTCAACAATTAAAGGCCACTCAAACTATTATTGTTGTAATCAATGTCAAATTATAGCAACTTTGACTGTATATACCTCAATTTTCTGATTGTTATTAAAAACATGGCAACAGTAAAGCATTCCAACTTGCTTTACACAAATGTCATTGAGCCTTACAAAGCCAGACTCACCATTTATTTTGATCGACAGCAGAATATCATCTTCATTGATAGACATTCTTTTAATTGTGTGCACTTGAGATGTCAGATTATTGAAAACAAAATAATTATAATAATATTAACCACAGTATCATTTTCAAGTTTATTTCAAGCAGAAAAATAGTAGCTGTAGTGGTTTATTCCAGCTTACTTTTCATAAATGCACAGTGGCCCTGAAAAGCCAAAGTAAAGACTATTTAAAATGATTAGGTGACAAATGAGTATGTCACTTTCATTCATAACCTGTGATAATAATCACTCTGCTAGTAGAGTACACTTTATATGTCTGATTGCTATAAATGATGTCCACATTAATGTATTTTAAAATGATTTTACACAGATGTACAGTAGCCACAGAGATGTGTTCCTGATTAACTTCACACATATGCACTCTAGTCCTGAAAAGATAGATTAATGAATATTAAAATTAAACAGATTACACAAGGGTAAGACACTTTCATCCAAAGAAAGGCCCATTACTCCCTCCTAGCATTTATAACCACTTTTATTAACTGTACACACCTCAGACTTCTAATTATGATAAAAATAATGAACACAATGAATGCATTTCAACTTTGCTTCATTAAAATGATAATTATAGTTAAGTTTTCTAACTTGCTTAAAAAGATCACATTAGATGTTCAACTTGACAGGATAATGACAAATGACAACAGTCAGGTATTTTCATCTAAAGGCAGTCTCTGTACCCAACAATTATCACTAATAGGTTCATAGGTTCATAGGTTCATACTAGGCTATCTGCCCTGGGGCAATTATAAGCCTAGCCCGATTCTGTATGGCTTACGCCACCCCTTGATTTGAGTATACTGTGCCCTTTTTAAGCTTATCTATGATGCCCGAGTGGGGTATTGTGCCTCTGTCTAATAGTGACACGGTAGTAATCCCTGGGACAAACCTACGATCTCCCATCCACCTATCGAGATTCTTCTTGAAGAGATTCAGTGAGGTGCTCTGCCTCACATGAACTGGAATTCTATTCTAGAGCGAAGGGAGCCTCTGGGTTATGAAACTGTCCCTCCAGCAAGTTCTATTTATTTCTGTGCTGAGGTTCAAGTCCCTCGAGCATGTGGCTCTAAGGGATTTAGATTTACTGAGGTGGAGCATGTCCATTAATTCTGGATTTGACATAGCTTTGTATGTCAGGCATAGATCGCCTCAAAGTAGGCAGTATGCAACTGAGTAGAGCTGGAGTTTTTTTAACCGAGCAGCATATGGCATCTGTTTGAGATCCTTGATCCTCTTGGTGAGATACTTTTGGGGTCTTTCTAATTGCTGCAGGTGTCGGGTAAGGTACATCCCAAAAGGGGCATTGTATTCTATGATGGGCCTGATGAGGGATGAATAAAGGGGCACGATTACCTCTCTTGATCTAGATGTGAAACCCTTTGTGATGAGGTGGGCTATGTAGAAGGTCTTTCTAACCACTTTGGCAATGTGGTTTTCAAAGGAGAGATTGCTATCAACTTGGGTCCCCAGGTCCCTAATAACTTTCTCTGTACTTAATGGGTTTCCGCCTATGTGGTAATTTGTGGGCACATTGTTTTTGCCAAAGGGTATGACTATACATTTTTTGGCATTTAGCTTTAAAACATGGCACTGGCACCAGTTATCTGTCTCTGTGAGACCTTTTTGAAGGATGTTTGTGTCAGCTGGAGAGTCGATTATGGCGCCCAGTTTGCAGTCGTCTGCAAACTTGGTGAGCCATAGTCCTCCCACGTTTGCCTGTACTTCGGAAAAGTATATACCGAACAAAGAGTGGTCCCAGGACAGAACCCTGTGAGACGCCACTTGTGACCAGTTTCGAGTCTGACATGGCTCCAGCAACTCTCACTCTGTGGGTTCTGTCTTTGAGCCAGTTTGTGACCCATCTTGTGACATAGGGGTTTATATTTAAGCTGGATAGCTTATCTATGATGCCCGAGTGGGGTATTGTGTCAAATGCCTTTGCAAGGTCCAGATAGGCTGTGTGGACTACCTTCCCTTCATCTATGGCTTTGGTGACTGTTTTGAAGAAGTCAACCAGGTTCAAAAGGCAGGATCTGCCCTTGACAAAGCCGAACTGGGTAGGATCTAGTGTCTGTAGGTCCCCGATGTCTTTGTTTATGAGCTCCATGATGATCCTCTCCGTAGCCTTGCAGACTAAGCTAGTCAGGCTTATGGGGCAATAGTTTCCAGGGTCCGTAGAGGCTCCACCTTTGTGGAGTGGGACCACTGTTGCTGTACGCCATTCTGTGGGCACATATCCTGTAGTGAGGCTGAGATCGTATAGCTGTTTTATTTGAGGGATTAGTTCCTCTTGGAGTTCATGTAGGACGCAACCTGGGACTCCATCTGGTCCCATGAAAGCAGTGTTTTTTGCTTTGGAGAGGGCAGCCTTCACCTGAGCATCAGAGATGTTTGGGAGGCAGCCCTCTGCCGGGATAGATACTTGCTCTTTTGGCGGGGAGGGGGTGGAGAAGTTTGCACTGAACCTGTCTTGCCAGGATATTGGCGATGTCTGTGGGTTCAGTGTATTTTTTGTCGTTTAGAATCAACTCAGAACAAGTCTGGGAGTTGCATCCCAGGTTCCTAACATAACTGAAAAAAGCCTTATGATTGTCTTTGGTGTCCTGTGCAATTTTTCTCTCGAAGCTGGCCTTAGAGGATTTTATGAGGGATCGTAATTTTTTGCTGGTATTGATCAGAGATGCCTTCCCTATTAGGGATTTTGTTCTATCATGTAGTAGCTTCCTCCTTCTGTTGTGCAGTTTATTTATGGCAGGGGTCCACCAGACTGGATGCCTGCCTTTGGATGATTGGGTCTTGGTTTTGTTTGGGATAGCATGATCCATGCATTCCTGGAGATGTCCGTAGAATGTGTTTATATAGATTCTGCAGTTTGGGCCATAGTTTCCACTGGCCCTGGGTCCTTGAAGGATTCCACTTCAGTTCTGAGAAGTGAGAAGTTCGCTTTTGAGAAGTTTTTCACTGTGGTTTTCTGGGCTGGGGGTGGGGTCGGGATGTGGACATCCAGTGAAATTAATTAATGGTCTGATCTTACCAATGAGGGATATACTTCTGGTGTGGAGCATAGAGTCCCCATGTTGGTAATGATCAGGTCTAGTATGTTGTCCCCTCTTGTGGGAGTGGTGACTAGTTGTTCTATAGCATTTGAGTTTATAATTTCCAGGAACCTTTGGGCTAAGGTGCTGGGGCTTGAGTAGTGCTCCCAGTCAATGTTTGGGTAGTTGAAGTCACCCAGTATAATGGTGTTCGGAGAGATCATCATGTTCTCCAATGTTTTCAGGAAAGCCGAGTGGGATTCCTGACTTTGAGAGGGTGGTCTGTAGGATGCTATAAACTGAAAAGCAGTCTTGCCCACTGTTAGTTGCACAAGGATGGTCTCCGATACTTCGTGCAATGCCACTAACCTGGAGGTGTGGATATCCTTGATAAATATGGAAACTCCCCCTCCTTTTGTGGTTCGGTCCGGGTTTTGGGGCCGAAAAGCATGATATGAGGTATAGCCTGGTAGTGCTGGGGTGCTCTCTGGAGCCTTGAACCAGGTTTCTGTCACTGCACAGATATTGATGTTCTCCATACTGAGGAGAGCTTCGAGTGCGTGCATCTTGAGGTTGACTTCTGGCGTTAAGCAGCATTACCCTTAGTTTCTTGTTCCTTGTGCTGTCTATGGGGGTGGGTTTGACTTTTGAGCCTTGCCTAAAAAAGGCACTATGGGGGTGGCAAGAGCCTTTGCCAATATCCAAAAGCCCAGTGGTGACAGGTGCAAGCCGTCCCTAGTGAAGCAACGTGGCTTGTCGAGCATGTCATCACAGGCTGACAGACACTGGATCCCCTTTGAATGACAGCAAAATTTTAGCCAATTGTTAAAATCGATCATTTTGTCTTTGTACTGTGGTATCATTCTAGGTGAGGGTAAGATGCTGCTCAAGGTCAGGGTCATACCAGCCTGGGCTACATGATCAGAGAGCTCCTCTATGTCTCTTTTCATGTAGTCCAGGGAGATACTTCTCAGGTTATTCACACCAGCATGTACAATGACTGAGTCATATTTGTATTTGCTTTGGAGTGACCTGAGTGCTTGCGTTATGTGGTGGATCCTAGCACCCAACAGGCAGCTCACCGTGACCTTCTCTTTATTCAGCCTGGTGAGCGGGACGTCAGTGTGTCTGACAATAGAGTCACCTATTACAAGAGTATCAGGTGTGTTATTCAGCCTTAAGGGCTGTGGCTGCTTGGCACACTGACTTTGTGGGCTATGTGTTGTGCTTTTTTTGTTTTGAGGTAGCGTTTGCTTGGATGTCTGCTTTGGAGGTCTCTGTTGCTTAGGTAGATTTTTATTTAGAGCCTCCGAGTATGTTTTTGTGTATTTATGTGTTTGGTTTGCTGATGTGGTGGGACTATGTGATACTGGAATTGTGTTGTATGAGGTTACCTTCTCCTCCTGACTGGTTACACCAGTTTTGAGATGAGAGAGCTCAGCCTCCAGTTTGGCTAAATAGTTGCGTCTCTCACATATATTTGAACCTGTTTGGAGGAGGAGAGGTTTGTCTGTGTACATGAGACAGTTGTAACATTGCCCCAAAATTCCCAGATACACCAGCTGAACTGGAGAGGAAACCATTGACTGACCTTTGGACATGCTAGGGAAACTGAATTTAAGACGGACCAATAGAGGACAGGGTAATCGTAGAGAGTATAAGAGAAAGTAGTGCTTATGGTTTAATAGTGCTAACTTATAGGATTACTTAACTGGACCAGTGAAGGGCCTTAGAATGAGAATATGGTGTTTAAGTTGAGAGATAGAGCAGTTCTAAGGGAAAAGGTGAAGAGCAGACTTTGTGGAGCCAGGAATAGTTTAAACCCAATTAGGCGGCGCTGCCCGCTGTTGCGCTATACACAAAAACGCGCAAAACTGCACAAAAGAGGGTTTTAAGAGAGGAAGATGAAGGAGTTAGGAATTGACCCAAAATGGCCAATAAAACTACAGTTTCAAGTCAGTAACCACTCCCACAGGGGCAGGCAGGCTGCTCAATGTTTTTCACTGCCACTGATCAACAGAGAGACTTCCCTTTAGCCCAAGCAAAAAATGGCCTCCAAGAAACTTACAAACAGTTCAAGAACAACAAGCCTGTAACTGAACATTTTAAATCTCAGAAAAGTGGGAAAAAGCAAGATTTTTTTTTTTTTGTTTTTTTCAGAGATAGCAGAGGTTCACAAGTATCAACAAGTTATAACAGTGCAGTAAATGACCCCACACAAGAGTGCTAGGCCAAAGACAGATAAAATGCAAGTTTTGAGAAAAAACGATTTTAAAAATAAGTGCAAACAGGAAATTCAGTAAACAGCTCTAGATTGTGCTCTAAATACAGTTACTAATGCAGAAATCAAGTTTAACAAGCCAGAAAATGCTCAAAATAGGCGGCTATGCAGAAAAACTTAGCAAATAAACAGAGGAAAAATACTTAAAATCTCAAAAGTGGCGCCTTTCTTCTCTCAGCGTTTTCTCCTCTTGGTGGGTGCTTCACCAACAGACAACAAGCCTGAAAAGACACCAAAACCACGAGGCAACCATCAGAAGTCTGAGTAAAATGAAACAAAAATAAATCAAATAATCACCACACAATGAATTTCTACTCTGTTTTACAAAAACGTAGAGCTGCTCTCCAGTCTACACAAAAAAGTGTTATCACTACAAAGCTTTCTACTGCTCATATCTGGTTGCTTGCCATAATTAAAAAAAAAGTTCCCTCATTCTCCAACTGTTGCTGCTGTTCTCTACCACATTGATCCTTCACTGTGTAATATTTTTGGACTTTCTGATCCTTGTCATCCTATGAGTCACGAGAGGGGGAGAAACAGAAAGCCTGTAATCATAATTGGTCAAGTGCACCAACCTTCTCCATAGGGTGTCACAGTAGTCATCTATCAACCTGCCATCTCCAAAATGTGGAACACTTCCCCTTGTAATGTTGAACAAATTAGCAAAACATGGAAAACTTACTAGCAGTTTCAACTAGGAAGATTACAACATGGTTAAAACATACTTATGTAATTAATTACTATGATTTTATATTATTTATCATGGAAATTTGTTTTTAAAAAGATCTTAACAGTGAGTGTGTGTGATAGACCAGTTCATTGTGGAACAGCATAGATACTGGACATTTTACGACTGAAAATAAAAAGCATTCCTCAAAATGAGGTATGGTTGAAAGGTATATAGAAGTTAGATGTCATTTCTGAAAGCTGTCCTGTGGAGTGCTATAAAATGGTTGGCAGTAATGCAGTCGCTCACTTCTCAGATGTAACACAGTATCAGCTGATACTTATTTCATTTCTCATGGCCCCATATGCTGAATGAAGCATGCCATACGACGTCACAACTCTGTAATTATATATACAATGTTGTACTCTACACATAGTATTAGCACTAGTACTGCTCTTGTTTTTATTTTGTACAGTTCTGATTGTGTTTGTGATAATTTAGAGAAGAAAACAAATAGTATGACTAGCATCTGAACTGCAGGTGTATCTAAAAGCACATCCCATGGTTCACTGTCAAACTGTAGTAGTAATTCTCTTTTATATATCCTAACATACAGTACAGCATCTGCATTTTAAAAACTGAATGGCTGAGTTTTTCTTTGCATGGTACTTTGTGTTTACCTTGGATCCTAACACCAGCTATCGATTCTTTGACTAAAAATGTCATGGATCACTTATTTATTTATTTGTTTGTTTGTTTTTCTTTTTTGATTTTGATTTTAAGTAAAGAAAATGTCTCAGTTTTTAAAAAGATAAAATAAATAGATAAGTGTCTCATCACTATCCTGTTCAAAGGAGCCTCAGATGCAGTGATTTATCCCTCCTAACTCCTTCCAGTCACTGTCACCTGTGGCCCTCCCACTCTTTTTTTTTTTTGTGAAAATTGTGTCATCCATTCTTGAAACAAATTACACTGTGGATTTGCGGTAATATGGCAATGTCACAGCACTTACACTGAAAACATGCCTCTACATTTGTTTGTTATACCTCAATATACCCGTTTCAAACTATGGTCAATCATTATAACCTCCTTTGTATGAGATGACATCTGCTTAGGTGTATAAAAGTCTCTTATTTACCCTCTTTATTTTTCATCTCTCAAGAAAGTTCATTTCAAAAACTGTATGCTAGCTTTGGCTGGAGAACATCACATATGTAGACAAACCCAAGAGGAATCTTCCCAGTCAAGAAAAGCTGTGTTAATTAACTGTAGAGACTAAAAAGTACTTTATCCACTTAATTAATTGATTTATACTGACATTAATTGATTTATACTGGTATTGCAGTCCATGGTATCATGTATTAAATAGCACCGTGTAAGTAAAAACTGAAATTAAGTCTCTAAATTCCCTTACAGACATACTGGAGAAAGATAGAACCGATTGCAAAGAGGAATGAAGTTCTAGTTTTATGAACACTGGAAATATATACACTGTGCATATAGATGCAGATACATCCTGATACCAGTCTGAACAACCACTGCAAAATTAACTTGTCAAGGAAGAGTTATTTGACAAAGCACATGATGGACTATCATACTGCATTTGGCAATCTTTCCATCCTGATCTTTTACATTGATCTAATCCTTAACTGAACTTCACATTTTCCTTAGTATGCAGACAGCCTAAAGTTTAGTTTAATATGCCCATACACTGTTTATTATACTGCAATACATGCGCTAAAGATTTTTTTTTTTTTGCTTCAGGTAATGATTGACGTTTGCCTATTTGTCCTGAAATAAAAATGTGGGCTTAGTTCAGAAACCTTTGCAATAAACCTTTAGAGGTAGCTGAATCTAAGGATAATGGAAGATGGTGAACTGTCAGTTACTGAACACCAGATTATACCTTTTAGTGTAAGCTGTTTGTGCTTTGCATTCACCATTTGGTCTGATACAAATATTTGAGACCCAGTACTCCTTACCAAGATTATGGATGTGTGGCTCATGTTTTTGTGTGCATAATAATGTAAGGATAATAGCTGGGGATGAATGAGTAGTAGCTCTGCAAAACCACAGTAAGTTTCATATTCATCCATTCATTCATTATTTATGTGCTTAACCCAATTAAGGGGCATAAACATATACTGGCATTCAATGGGTGCAGTACAGGAAAACTAATCCTGATCACACTTTCATTCCAAAGGAGCATCGGCATCTGAACAATTCTACAAAGCTGATAGTTCATCATCTCATTTGGATGTTGGAAGAAACAAGGTCACATGGATACAGACAGCACATGTAGACTCCAGAAAAGAGGACACCCAAGCCATGAGCAAAGAACTGTGAAGTTAGAACTCTTCCTCCTATGCCACTATGCTGCCTGCAAGTTTCACATGCCAGCATCTGATCTTTTTACTGTAATTTACAATAATACATTTTATTTTATATTTAAAATATAGATTATATTAAAATATTTTGAGACATTTACTGGAATAATTTATATTACTGCTACTTACTGCTTACTGCTACTTGTTAATGTTTAGAATGGAGTTAGGATGTAATGCAGTCTGAATATTTGGACATTTTTATTGTTCAGTTTAGGTTACTTAGTTGGGTGCAAACATTTAATGCTATAAGTCTTGTAGCTGTGATGCACCCAAATGTAATGGTGGAAAAGGGGAGGCTGGGTAATGCTGGGGTGTTTAATGGAAGGGTAAAATATACAGAAAATGAGACACAATTAGATAAAGAAGTAAGGGGTAAAATAAGGCAAGCAAAATCATTGCAAGTTAAACTGACAAGCAAAGATAATACAAGATCAGAAGGCAATAACCAAGCAGAACATTTAATCAAGAAAAGGGTTAGCTTAGGGGAACATAGGAATATTACCTGAGAGATTAAGAGGAAAAACAGATGTAATGTTGTAACAAAGAAAAAGTGGCAGTGAGAAAGAGCAAAGTAAAACAACAAAATCCATAGACTAGGGCTGTAAGTCTGAGGATCAGAGAGATTTGCAAAATGTATAAATTAGTATCACAGTAAGGACGTGAAAGAACTATGGAAAGCTATACAAAGCACTTTGGAGAGGAAAAGGAACAAAGAATGAGAAGTGTTACAAATGCAGGAGGGAAATGAATACCAACATGTTTTACAAAGCAGGGGAAATTATCCACACTGGCAAGGAGAAAATATATAGGGAGTGGAGAGAAAATGGTGATGATCACTGTGTATGTTATGTGGTGCTAGAAATGCATCAAGAACATGTGTCTGAACGGCTAAAAGAGAAACAAAGAAAAAGTTCACATAAGAAATTAAAAGAGGAAAAAAGACATTCCACTATTGTATAAGAATCTGAAGAAGGTATTATACCGAAAGCACTTATTCATCCTGGTTTGACCTGAAACCGTTTTTTCGTGCACTCTGATTTTAATGTTTTAAAATAAAGAAGAGCTTTTAACTATATATTCGCTTTGGTGGAAGCCCCTTTCTTTTTTGTGACTATTGTATAAGTGAAGGAAAGAAGGCAAGAAGAGACATAAGTGAGCTATCATGGGAAGGGGGATGAAATCAAAGCTCAGGTTAATGTCCTAAATTATTATATTGTCTCAGAGCTCAATGAAGAGGAAAAAATGGAATATTTTAGTATAAAAGAGTATGACAGCAGCAGGAAATGTTAGCTATGCACATGATATTGTACCATAGAAGCTCAAGGGATTAATGGCAGTTGTGAGAGGGAATAGGAGCAGGAAGAAAGTGTGATTCCAACAGTGATTTCTAGACATTTTGCTGCTTTCATCAGACCTCTTTCCAAGTTGCTCTGTAAGTGTCTCAGAGAGGATGTTGTCCTGATTTTCTAGAAGAAAGCAGTAATGGTATAACCTTTTAAAGGTCTAAAGAGAAACTATGCAAGAAACCACAGGACTGTCATAGGTTCATAGGTGCGTACTAGGCTAATGGCTCTGGGGCCTTTACAAGCCTACCCTATAGGATTACCTTGACATTATGCCACCAACATGACTTTCTTGTTTGGCAAAGCTATGGAGTTAGCAATGATATCAAATGATGTAAAAAATGTATTGGAGAATAATAGGCTCTTTAGTTTTATTATTGAAACATGTTCTGAAAGTGCAGAAAGCACTTTCTCTGTACCGGGTTTTTGCACCTAGCACATTGTTCAACCCAATGGGAACTGGTTATAAGTTTTGCCAATTTGTGTTTGAAGGGGATGAACTGAAGATAATAGCAAAAAATGACAACATTAAATTGCTTTGTGAATATAATTATAAATCAAAATTTGTAGTTTCTGTGGCTTTGTGCAGGCTTTGTTCAGCCTTCTATATTGGTAGAACATGGACAGAGTTTTATAAAAGGATGTATGAACATCTAAGGGCTGTAGATCTCAAAGAAGCCAATAATGGCTTAGCAAAACATATAATGCAAAAGTACAGTCTGGAACTAGATAAAGTCACATTTAGGTTTTCTGTAATAGATCCGGTGTCAAATTATGATATTAGGCTAGGTGCAAAGGATGATTTGGATTTGAAAGTTGGCAGATACAATTGAATGCATGTAATTTCCCTGGTATGAATGAGAGGGTAAATTACAAAGTGGTCCTTAAAAGGAAAGGGTTAAATCATTAATTAATGTCAAATCATGTGATTGCAATTAAATGTATTTCTTGCAGTTTTCAGTGAGCACAGCTTGGTCTGAAGAAGTTCCATGATAGGAACGAAAGTGCTTACCAGTTGTATTAGTTATATTTTGTTATTTTTTAAGTAACAAAAGTGAATTAGTTTTATTTGAAAGACCATTGGTACATTTTATTTGATTTTAGTGTGGTCCAATTACGTTGGTTCATGAGGCTTTTTGTGGATCCAATGGGAACTGTGCTGGACAATAAATATTTGTTAAAGACCACAAAAAACAAACTTATTCAGATATAAGTCACACTAAATAAAGCCAACTATCAGACTGTAGAATGTTACTTTACCCTCTCAATAACCCCTAAAAACCATGTTAAATTTCTATATATACTGAATAGTCATCAAACATATACGTATTCCAACATCTTGAGGGACTTCAACTATTTTATTTTTTATTTTACATTTGTTTATTGGGAAAGTCTGACTGGGTGGTCACCCCTTTCCAGGGGAGGCCCTGGGAGAAAAGCTCCACATACACAGAAGAATTTATAGTATACTTAACATGTTAAATTATACAGTGGTAATTACAATAGAAGGTTACAAAGTTGAGTGATCTGTAGAACAGTACAGGGAAAAAAACACAATTATAATCATAGGTACATCATTCAGGAAAAAGATCTAATACTCATTTCTGTAGTTTGGTATACAGAAAAAATACAGTAATAATTATAGATACATCATTCAGGAAGAGATAATATATATTTCTATAGTTTGCTATATAACAAAAAGAGTAAAAACAATTTTTCTTCTTCTCAGGGTGAGGGAAAGTTGTGGTTTGTGATAGAGAGATAATAGGTGAAAAAGGAGGGTTAGTAGTTTTGTAAAGGTGAGAGAAAACATACGTGGTATAAGATCATGGCTAGTTGTGTGTATTTCATTAATCATCAGGGTAACCTGGCATATTGTTGTAGAACTAGCCTGGGGTGTTACATGAACAAAGCCAGGAGTTAGGTGGTTTTTAAGTAATTTTTTTTAAATGAGTTGTGTTTGCTGTAGATCTGACAGAGTCTGGAAGAATGTTTCAAAGTTTTGCTATGTGCTAGAGTAAAGTGTTTCTCCTGCTGTATTTGTAGTCCTGGTCACCTTTAATAAGAGCTTGTTGGTGGAATGAAGTGTATGGTTATTGGAATGGACATATTCTTTTGAGATGGAGTGATTGATAAGTATTGGGACAGGATATGCGAATGTTGGGGCTGATATTTTGAGAAATTTGGCTGGCAAGTTATCTGCTGCTAATGTAGTAAGTTTTAATTTACTAAGTAGTTTTTGGATGGTCTTTGTGGGAATGGGTTGGAAGGAAAAGGTGTTCTCATTATTGTTATAATGGGTATAGTTGTTTGATTAGGGCAATTATTTTTGTTGAGGGCAAGAATACTCTCCGTGAAATATTTGTTAAAATGTTCAGCAATGGAGATTGTGTGGCTTGGTATGGAAGGCGTTGGGGTAGATGCTTATTCTGGATTAAGTATCTTTTTAACTGCTGACCAAAATTTTTGAGGATTTCTTTGGTGTTTCTCTTGTATAGTGGCATAGCAATTTTTTGTCTTGATAATTTGGCTTTTGGCTTTGTTTCTAAGTTTTTGATATTCTAAGCGGATTGACTGTGATTTGTTAGTGAACCATAGGCCCCAAGTGTTATCTATAAATTTAAGGAGGGCTCTTGTATCATTGGTTAGCCATAGGGTATAATTTGCTTTGCTGCATATGGTTCTAGGTGGGGCGATATTATTAAGGATTGTGAGGAAGGTGTCATTGCAGTATTTTACTTAAGAGGGGTCCAGTTGCATTGTTTGAGAGTGGATATCAGGGTTTGGGGGTAAAACTTTTTCTTGTTATGGATTTGATGTTAATTGATGTGTTTAGTTGGGTTTATGCATCACCTGAGTAAACAGGTAGGTATATGATAAGTTACACTGTCAGGGAGACAGCCAAAGAATTGTGAGAGGGAGGGTTCATTAGTCAGTATCCAATCTAGGATAATTTATTTGTTTGTTTTTTTGTCAACTCTGGTAGGGGTTTGGACAACTTGTGTGAAGCCATAGAGGTTGATATAGGTGCTCGGAGTTTGAGAATTACATGAGAACAAGTCTGTATTGAAATCACACATAATGGTTTCTTGAGAAACTGTTTTTGATATCCACTGGAGCATGTGCTCTATGGTGGTAAGGTTGTTTCCTGGTGGGATATACGTGGCTATTATGACTAGGTGTTTGTTTGGGTTGATTTGGAGTTTACTTAGTAGTATTTCTGCTTTGTCAATGGATGGTGGAATTAGGTTTAGTGGTTGCACTATAAGATTATTTTTGAAAGTTATGGCTGCACCTCCTCCTTTTTTTCTTGTCTATCTGCTCTGAGAATGTTGTAGCCAGGAGGAATTATCTCATTATTATTAATATGTGATTTAAGCTAGGTTTCCTGTTAAGAAGATGATATTTAGTGAGTAGAGTGAAAGGGTGACATGGAATTCATGGACTTTATTAACAATGCTTCTGAGGGTTAAGTTGAGAATTAGTAGGTCTGATTCTTTTTGTGATTTGTAGACAGTATTCTGGACTTGAGGAGAGGGATTGTTTTTTGATGGGAAGGTAATTCGGAGGTCTAGATTATATTGGATGTCTCCACCTATCAATAGTTTATAAGCTATAGTGACAAGACTATTTAGTAGTTTAGAGATGTGTTTGTATTATCTTATGGAGATACCCTGTATACTATGGTGGTCAGATGTAGTGAGATGAAACTGGTCAATGAATTTGGTGTTATACATAGCTGGAGATATCTCAAAATGTAAAAAGTGTTTGTGGTGTGGAAGAGGGGATGTGATTTTATGACATGGTTGGGATGTGGTTATGTATGCACGATAGGTGGTTAGGGGTGTGGCTACCCATTCATAAACTCGGAAATCTATACCTCAAGTATTGGTTCTGTCCAAAGATTCCTTTATTTCATAAACAAAACGCCCTGGACTAAATAGTCAAAGAATCCAGTAGAAGACAACATAGTCTTTAATTTTTCCTTACAAATTTGGAATGTAAATGTACTACCTCACTGGCATACACTTCCCCAGTTAAGGCTGACTACAAATTGGTAAACTTCTCCTTCAAAATCCCAAAACTATTACATGTAAATATACCAGTATTCAAACACTTCAAATGTACTCACCTCCTACAATTCTATGATGAAGTCTCAAAATTCAAGTAAAACTGTAACCTAACGAATGTATGCTCAGCATTGTTTCTACACCAAAATAAAATTATTCAGACCCAGATGTTTCCTTAGAAAAGATGTCCCACTGTTGTGAAAGTTAAAACACATGCAAATAATTTAATAAATAAACATTAAGTGCTTTCTTCTGTATACATTACATGGACTACATCAGAATACTCATTACCATTTCACCAATCATTTAGATACTCTGGGTTTGAATTAAAAGCAATCATGTGACCAAACCTTTAGCACAACCACTACTAAATAAAACATAATACATCCACAATGTATAAATTCATAAAATACATATAACATTATAAAGACTTATTTAAACCATTGTCAACTTAAATTTCGTCTGAATATCATTAAAAATATAATTTAATATTCCATAGCGTGACAGCTTTTAGTTTTAATACACTTCTTATAGAAATAATGTTTAATTGAGGTGGTGTACAGGCATTAAGTTTTATGTTTAAAAAGTGCATTGATAGTATTAAATTTTTTAAGTCGTAATTATTTAAATTATTTTTTTTCAATGCACATTCCATTTTTCTTACATAATAAGCATGATAAAAGTCACAGAATGTAAGGTAAACCACACCAATAGTGTTATAGTCACCATTGTTATATGCTGTTAATTCACCATTGATGGCTTTTAGGCTTAATTCATTTCCTTTCCAAATATATTTACACTGTGTACACCTTCTCCATTTCCATATAACCATGATGGATTCATCACCATATCCACTTTTGTTGCCTATCTCTAAATTTTCTTTGGTACTGAAGTGTCTTTTATAAATAAATCATGGCCTGACCCCTAATCCATTTTTACAGTTGTCATCATAGTCAATACATTCCCAATTACTGGTTAGAATATCCTTTACCCAGTTACTTCCACCTCCATATTTAATGCCCATGGTGCATTCATAATTATCTGCGTCTAGGATAGTATTGTTTATAGTTTTATCCTGACTTCCACTGCATTTAGTGAAATAATCATTGCCCAGTAATGGTACAACTATCCCATTCTCTTTCTTGTTCATAACTTCTTTGCCAAGTACATTTAACATTGCTGCAGGATAACCTCTTTTCATGAACATCCTGCAGAAATTATCAATTTCTGAAAAAATAACTCCTTTCTAGATATAAGCCTAGATGCACAGACAGTCTGGCCCATAACTAAGGCTGCTTTTGTCTTGTGTAGCACAAGAACTTATTTGAGTAAGTGGGTTTCCTAAACAATTTGGAAACAATTTGCATCTGTTGAAATCTTTTGTGATACTGAAATCTGAGAAATTAATAGAAACTTGAGAACATGTATGGATAAACCTCAAAAAATCTATAGAAGAATTTAAAAATGCCACAAATTCTTCAAATTGTAAGTTATCACCCTTCCAGATAATAAATATACCATCCACAAATCTTAAATATTTACAATATATTGTTTATGCATAGATGTGCACACACTGTTTTGCTCCCAAAGCCACAAAGTACCCATTGTCACAGCTTTTATCTGCCTGAAATATTTACCTTTAAAGAAGATGTAATTATTATGTAAAATGGTTCCCATAATTCTTTTCAGCATCATGACCTCCTTATTGTTACATGCTTCTCTAAGCCATTCAAGATCAATTTCATAAGAAAAGGTCAATGACATTGATGTGGCAAGCATAAAGTCATTATCATATAGTTCATTTTTGATTCTTCTTAAAACATCCCATTAATCTCTAAGGATATAGGAATACTTTTTCAGAAATTCCTTCACCATCCCATCCACGTAAATGGCAAAAAGGTGTGTTTTTGAATTTGTGGCTGTTACCTAGGGCACATATGTATTTTAGAAATCCCAAAAAATGGTGGGAACTACTGGATAGTCAACTTTTAAAAAAATTATAAAGCTTGTTGTCAATGATATTTTGGTCCAAAAGATCTTTAAGCAAAATATCAGTTTTTGGAATAAGCTCTATCATCCTCATTCTTGGAAACCCAACTGTATTGGTTATTGTCATTTAATATGATGTGCATTTTAGATGTATAATCAATCACATGCATTAAAACAATCCCATCCCCTTTATCAGGTTTCATTATTTGGATTTCTTTATTACAAGATAAATCCCTTAAAAGCGGTGATTCCTTTATATTCAGATTATGCCACATTCCAAACTTGTGCAGATATAAATTCCCGATATCCCTCTCACAAAACCTCTCAAATATTTGTAAGGCAGGATGTAACGTGGGATTAAATATCCTCTTTTTTTAAAATATGCCCATGGTGTCAGAAGGTTTATGGGTGTGTTGGAACAAGAGTATAAAACTGAGCTTCCTGACATACAGCTTAAATCAACCAGGATTTTGCTGTATCAGTTTTGACCCTAGGTACAAAAATGAACCCCTTATTGAACAAGTCATAATGTCTCACATCAATTACAAAATGAGTATAATTGTATATTTTAAATCCCTTATGTTCAGTTACAATCATGTCAGCATCAGCAACGGGTTCAAATAAAAACATATTTACTGAGTCAATATCATTGTAAGAAATACACTCAGGAGGCAGTCACTGGAAACAAACTCCAACTTTTAATGAAGCACCATTAAAAGTTGGAGTTTGTTTCCAGTGACTGCCTCCTGAGTGTATTTTTTGGATACTTTGTCCTCTTGTATGTTTGGATCGATATCATTGTACCCAGAACTGTTGGTTGATATATTAACTGAAACTGTGGCATATGTTTCATCTAAAACTGATATCATTGCGTCTTCTTGTTTCTTGGACTCTTATTCTGAATATAATGAAAATGTGTCTTGTCTAATGTGTCCCCCATTACAGGCATCTGTCTTTGATTCTTTTGAACAATTCTCTTGGATCGACGTAATGGTGGAAATTTGTCCCCTTCTAAAAAATTGTCAATATTAACATGATACGACTTATCAGCATCTACAAAATAATCCAAGTATTCAGCAACATGGTTAGTTGTAGATGTCTCGTAACCCGTGTTCTGTTTCTCTAGATTATTACTAGGTTTGGGGTAAGCTGTACCTTTTATGTACTGAGCTTCATCCCTTTGAATGTCATTGATCTTTCTTAGTTTAACTTTGTCCAACACCTTTTCAATACTGACATAAAAGTCATTATATTTGTTTTAGTTTTAAATTCAAACATTAAGTCATTCTTTAAAAAATTCAAACTATTAACTTCATTCAGTAACCCACCCATAAGTTTCTCATTTTATTGCATAATAGTCTCCATGATATGAATCTCACATATGTCAAATGCTGAACCAGTTTTTGGTAAAGTTCACTATTATTTGCCATACCATTTGGGATCTTGTAACTTCTCGGTCTCTTCAGTACCTTCCAATTAACAATACATTATCTGAGATAAACTTTTAACTTGATTTCATCACCATTCATAGTAGATTACATTAACTACTACTGTAGATGTTTGCTTGGTCAGGTCTGAATAATTTTATTCAGGTGTAGTAACAACCCTGAGCCTGCATTCATTTGGTTATTTGTTTTTTATGCATGGGCATACTTTCTAACCTGTTTGGTAAAACTGTAACGTCCAAAATGTAGACATAGCTAGTAATTATGCAAATTAATTCTATGCTCACCTAGGTAAATGTTTTAACCTGACAGTTCCTAGCAGAACATAACAGAATGGGTAGTTCAATAAGAAACCATTTTGGTAATCCACATGCATAAATAAACAAAACAATAAAAGAAAAAAAGCTTGTTACAATATGCAGAAAGATTAAAGACTCACAAGTCATGGTCAACATCAAAAAGTGACCAAAGTTACTTACAAATGCTGTCAGGAAAACAAAGACATCCTGTGAACTTAGGCTAGTATCAAAAGTTGAAGATCAGTACAAATACTTCTTTACTTGCATTAGAAAGTTAGTAAATATATCAAATATGTTCCAAACATATTCAAAATGGCACCACCTAATCAGGTACAGTAGATGTCCCAAACACATTAGCAAAAAAAATCAGTGCAAATTTCACCCTCAAGGTAACTATACAAAACACACAAATCCTGAAGGATCTCAAATCTCCTATCATCACAAAAGAAAACTTGCTAAAGACACTTTCTGAAACAACAAAAAAATTTTTCCACCATGAGACCTGATACCATATGTAGTTCCCAGCTGAACAACACTGGACATGTGTAGGTGAACTTGCTCCCACAACAATTTAATCTGAGCTTAGCCACTGGTTTGTCCCCAGGGTATGACATACTGCAGTTGTAATGCCACTTCATAAGGGTGTCCTCAGCCTGGCCCCCAATATTACACATCCATTAGCTTAATAAGCATAATCTGCAAGGCCATGATATGGGTCCTAACTGCCCTTTTAAATTTGTAATCCAAAAAACAAGGAACAAGGTACCAAAATAAACCTTTAAACATAAAACAGGTACCAGCACGATGAAACAATGAAGCCACAGTACAAGCGAGGACTGAGGACACAAATTTTATTAGACATGAATAACACATTTCAAATACTCCACATTAACGTACCAAGTTTGCGGTTTCCTTTAGAAACACTTCTTCATATGTGGGCTAGTAAAAAAATACATCAATTTAAACTTTCACAGATATGACATCATTAAAATTCCAACCAATGAATGTTTTCTTAATACATACATATTCATGCTATTAAAAGCAGAACTAAATTAAAAACATTGTTAAGTAGATTCAAAGATGGCTGCCATGCTGTAGACACTGCATATCTACAGCTCTTCAAATATTCGGAATAAAATCTAACCCTGAGGATATACTACACACTTTTCTACGTTAATTGTTGGCTAAAATAAAACCACTACAGTTAAATATCACTTGCGAGGTGAAGGAACTTGAGGGAATTAGACAAATTAACAGGATTGGAACTGATTAACTGACTGACTCTGAACAAAGTACTAATCAAAGGAACTGCCTGAGTAGCACCCTGGGTTATTTACCATTCAGTTATACTAAAGTTCTGCTTCGCTTCACAATGTCAAAAGAAGATAAAAGTATGGAAACAACAACAACAAAAACCAAATTATCAGAACTTCAGTCACCAGAAAAAGATTTAACTTCGAAAAGGCAAAAGATTACAAAACAGCAGGAACTTTTAAAAGCTGGAATGAAAAATAAACTGGATCAACTGGCTAATATGGAAGATATTAAAACTGCTTTGCTACCCATCCAAGAAGCTTTGAAAGAACTATCAAACCTGGTACAATCTTTTGGTACTACATGCAGTCAAATTCTCAAAAGGATGGATAAATCAGAAGCCAGAATAGCTGAAAATGAAGACAGAATAACACTGCTTGCAATAAAAACAGACATTCATGATCTAGATATTCAGTCTATGCAAAGTACAATTCTGGACTTGGAGGCACGATCCAGGAGGAACAATATAATTATTAGAGGAATTCCGGAATCTATCCAATACAATGATTTAACTTCAACTATTACACAAATACTTGAAATATTGTTCAATGACTCTGACATGGCTAAACAAATAGTTATAGAAAGAGCTCATAGAGCTCTCAGAGAAGCACAAGCCTCAAACATATCTAGACCAGTATACGTCAAAATACTCAATTACCAGGACGTAAACAAAATAATTTTAACTGTAAAAAAAAATGGAGGTTATGTTATGTGGCACAATAATAAAGTTTCCATGGCCCAGGATTTACCATTGCAAATAAGGCAAGCTAGACAAGCATTATCTGTATACTGCAAGTTCCTCATTGAAAAGAATATCAAATTTCAAATGAAATACCCTAACACATAAATTTTTACAGTCGATGGCTCCAAATACTCCATATCTACAAAAAAAGAAGCAAAAGTTACCTTTTTGAAGATTTTTAAGTCCCTTCCTGCTTCGGAAGTTTGATCTGGCCATCCAATCCAGTTGCAGCAACGTGGATGCTGGGATTCCATTGTTACTACGTCTTGAGGCTTTAAAATCCTTTGTTTGCTCTCTTTTCTTCACCAGGCCCCTTGGTAAATGTTTATTTAGTTTCTTTTTACAGCTCCAGATCGTCTACGAAGATTTTACGAACTTTTATGGCTCTTACAAACTGAGCACCTTCACGAAGCAACAGGAAGTCCTTTGGATGCTGCTGAGGGTCTGTTTTCGAAGTAGCGCATCCGGAAGTCCAACTCGAGGACAAGATTACAAGTGCAGGAAACAGGAAATTCTATGTTGAAGAAGGGGAAAGTTATTTGGACTGTAATATGAGCATTCGTGGACATTTAAAGTATGTAAATTGTTTTACTGGTTTAAAGGGAACTGTGAATTCATTCAGGTATGAATACAATTGAGTTAATGATGTAGTAGCTTAAAATGTGTTAATTAACTGATTCTTTAGAGGTAATACAGCTTTACCATAGTTATTCTTTTTCCTTAGGTATATTATGCTGAAGGTTAATGTGTGGATAATCTTGTATTATGTTTTATTATTTGTTTTTCTTTTATTACTGATATGTTCTAATACTGCAAATGGCTAGCTAATAAGGTGATTTAGTGTTGGGGTACTTAGTAGATATAGAGACCATAAGATATTACATTGTGGGTTCTCCAGGAATGTGAAGGTTATCTTGCTTATATACTGGCATGTGGTTCTGACTATTTTGAGGATTGTGTTACTCAGTCATCATTTTATAAATTTAATTATATTACTCAGTAAAGTAATGTTAGAGTTCTAATTTCATTTACCTTATTTGCAGACATTACAATTCTAGATAATTTAGGCTTTGCAAATAAATTCAGATCCAATATGATACTCAAATGTTAAGTATTTGCTTTCTCTGTAGTTCTTTTTTCTCTCTTACAAATGACAGTATATATGGTGAATTATCTTTAATCTAATAATTCCACTGTTTAATAGGGGTAGTGTCGCATACTTGATTATTTTAGATTTAAATGTGGTTGTTAGATAACTTAATGAGACACAACTAATTAGTAAAAGTAATAATATATGAGAATTATTAGTGAGGTATGACAGTAACTATAAGTGTAGTTAAGACCATTTACTTGATAGTTTTAACCAGACAGTGTGTTCAACAGCTGTGGATATTTATCAGTGTTTATTAGGGAATGTTTTGGTTAGGCTTTGTAGAGTTAGATGTAGCTTTTATAGGTTTTTTGCATGCTTTTGATGTTATATTTTGTAAGGTAAAGAATAGATATTTAGTAAGGTTATTTACCCATAAAAGTTTTAACATTGTAAAAAACCTATGTATGTCCTGGTCCAGGGGAATAGTGGATAGGCACTGGTTAGGGATAGGATGTCAAGATTGCTTCCAGATAATATATATTGTGCTAGTATACTTGAATTTAGTACAGTTTCTCAATTTTAAAGTATCCTTAAACGAATTAAAGATCTTAGTATGTGGATAATAGATTCATGGAATACTAAAGGGCTCCATAACATGAAAAAAAGGAAATTATTTCTTCATTTATTTCTCCAGTCAAAGGCATGTTTTATTTTATTACAAGAAACCCACTTGACCAATGACCAATGGGCTGTTCTTAAGGACAAGAAATGGATTAGAGAGGTTGTAGCTTCAGAAGGGACAACTAATAGTGCAGGAGTGGCTATTATTATTAAAAATCAGTATCAAGAGAAAATTCTAGATTTTAAAATAGACAAACAGGGAAGATGGTGTTATGTGATTCTTTCATCTACCCTTTATGATAAACCTGTTCTACTTCTTAATGTATATGCCCCGTGTATCAATCAACAACTTTTTATAGCATCACTTTATTTTATCCTGAATCAATATACTAATTGTTATATAATAATAGGAGGTGATTGGAATACATGCCAAGATCCCAAATTGGATAAATCAAGTTCACACAGGTCCTTTAATAATCAAGCAGTAATAGCATCAAAGGAACTTAAAACAGATTTTAAATTATATGACCCATTTAAATACACAAACAATCAAATAAATTCAAATAACTTCACATTTTATTCAAGTTGTCACAAAATGTGGTCTAGGATTGATTTTTTCTTAATTTCAGGCGTACTAATTAGTTTAGATCCCTGTGTATCTGTACAAGCTCGACAGTTATTGGATCATTCTAGAATCACATTAACTTTTAACAAAGACATTAGAAATAGTATGCATCATAGAGGTTATAATTGGTCTCTAAATCCGAATTTATTAAATAAAGAAGATATAACTAAAGAAGTTCAAGAGACCTTTAATCTTCTACTAGTTAATTTCTCCAAATACCGACATCCACCTGATATAGAATGGGCAACGACCAAAGCACAAATAAGAGGAATCTTTCTTCAAAAGGCTACTTATTATAAGAAAATACAAACTAGAGACATACAAGAACTGGAATCTAAAATTAAGCTATTAGAACAGGATTTAATTGGGAACTATAACAAACAAACTGAAACGGAGTTATTAAAATGTCAAAAAGATCTTTTCTTATTACAAAATAGTAAATTGTCATTTTATGAACAGAAAATACTGGTAAAATATGCTAATCATATTCAGACCCCATCAAAAGCACTAGCTCGTATCATTAATCAATCGAAAATACCTTCTCAAATTCCCGAAATACAGTTTAATAATAAAAGATGTACCAATATTGAAGACATCATGAATACCTTTGAATTAATGTTCTCTCAAATCTATGGTGAGCATCAGGGATTACTTACAAATAAGATTAATAATGATTTTCTGCAGAAAATTATCTTTCCGAAAATTGGTGATGAGTCTCATGTGGGTTTAATTAAACCAATTTCTTCGAAGGAGATAACAGATACAATTAATAATTTGAAACCACATAAAGCTCCAGGACCGGATGGTTTGACTACTGAATTTTGCAAAACGTTTTGCGATATATTAGGTAAAATACTTCCACATGTATTTAATTATATAATTAATAATAAAATTAATGATTCACACTTTAATGCTTCGAGAACAATTCTTATATCTAAAGAGAATGCAGATCTTCAAAACCCGGATAACTAAAGGTCTATTTCACTTTTAAATATAGACATGAAAATTATGACATCTATTTTAGCTAATAGATTGAAGAAGGTAATAAGCTTAATAATATCTAACGAACAAGCTGGTTTTATAAATGGCAGACAAACTACTGATAATACGTTATCACTTCATACACTAATTTCTTATGCCAGTCATAGAAATCTTAATGTTTACACACTCATAATTGATGCACAAAAAGCTTTCAATAGAGTTAATTTAAAATTTTTTTTGATATTTTACCATATTTCAATATACCCCAAGACTTTATTTTAACATTAAAAAAATATATATAATAATCCCTATACAACTCTATACATTAATAAAAATTTCTCAGAAAGAATACAAATTAAGAATGGTACCCGTCAAGGATGTCCGTTATCTCCTATATTATTCAATTTATATTTAGAACCATTATTTCTATATATTAAGCAAAATACATATCATAATGCCCCAATAATATATGGTACTAAAATATCCATGGCTGCTTTTGCTGATGATCTTAATATTTACTGTACGACGCCTATTTCAGATACCAAGAAAAAACTAAAAACAGTGGAAGAGTTTGCAGAAATATCTAATTACAAAATAAATTAAAAAAAAAAACAACCTATTTCCTTTAAAGATGCCTAAACCCTTTTCGCTTTTACCATTGGTAGGTCACTTAAAATCCGAAGAAAAAATAAAATATTTGGGTATTGTTTTTTCAACAGATAATAGAGACTTCTATGTGATCAATGTTAAGCTAATTTGGGATCATATATTGTCTGATTTAAAAAGATGGAATAATCTGAAATTACCAATAATGGCAAAGGTTTCAATTATTAAAATGAATGTACTCCCCAGAATATTATATATTTTTCGAGCTACTCAAGTCTCAATTTCTAGGAAATTCTTTAAACAAATTCTACGGAATTAGTCAGATTTGTATGGGAACCTAGAAAAACTAGAATATTTTATGACAAATTGATGACTCCGACAAATAAGGGTGGTTTAGACTTACCGAATTTTGAATTATATTATTTAATAATAAATGCTAATAGAATTCTAAGAGTGGTTAACTTTGACATGTCCAGTACTAAATGGGCACCCAAGTGGTTGGTTCTGAATTATAAACATGCTGTTAGATTGGGTATTAATTCCAAGGCATTACCTTTTTTTAAATAAAGATACCTTTAAATTGTACGCTTTGATGGAACATATTAGATTATATGTAATATCAATACAAAATCTGTTTAAATCACTAAATCTTTTACAATATATGATGACTTTCCAACCATTTCACAAGAATCCAAATTTGAAAATTGGTAATCAATTGATAGTTCTTAAAAAATTTCCACTTATAGTTGATCTAACCATACTTGATTTATATCCTTATCTTGGTATCTCAATACATGACATGTTAAGAGAGATGATTCTTCCTAACTCTTACTTAATTATAATGAGACAATTAAAGGATCTTTCCATAAGTTATTTTAGTAATTTCAAAATTAAAGAAGAGGATTTAACCATTTGTTCAAACTTATGGCAAACTCTTATGCAGGACTCTAAATATATAACGGCTTCATATAATTTGGTAAAAGACGTGAAATATAAAAACTAAATACTCTTATCAAAATACTGGAAGGATATAATATTACCGATTCATAATAAAATATTGAAAGCAATTAACTTAACCGTAAAATCAGTATCTCTTCAAAAGTTATTATTTACTCAGCTGATGATATTTAACAATGCTTATTACACTCGTCTCAGTCTACATAAATTCAACTCTAAAAATTCACCTAAATGTCCATATTGTATCGATCAAATGGCTGACCTTTTACACATGTTCTGGAGCTGTAAATGTATATTCAAACTTTGGAATTCTTTAAAAATTCAATTACAAAAAATGGGTTATCAACAGTCCACACTTTCTTGGGAGTTTATGATTCTTCATATTCCTCCAAATAACTTGAACAGATCCCAAATGATCATACTTATAAATATTTTCTTGTTGATGAAGCTTTATATAGCTACAAATTGGCTGAATCCATCTCAGACTTCATGGAAAAATTTTAAAAGTGTAGCGAGAAAACATATTTTAGCACATAAATTACTAATTAAAGATCATAAGAAAAATATAAATAATACAAAAATATGGGAGCAGATCTCTAACATTGTGTTAGCTTAATGTTCTAATCCAGTTCTCCCCTAGAAGTACATATTTAATATGGAAGTTAGTATTGATAGGCCTGTATATTGATACTAGATCTTTTAATACTCTTTTCAGAATGTTATCTTAATGTATAATGATTTTATGTAACTGTTGGAAGCATTCATCTATATAATGTATATATGTTGTAGTATTGTATTAACAATTGGAAAAGAATAAAGATTTATTATTGAAAAAAAAAAAACATTGTTAAGTAAATGCAGGGAACTAGAAAGCATTAAATAGTTCATTAAAATATAAACCAAAACTGAGTGAATGAATATGTGTTAAAAACACTGCCCTTTAAAATTACAGTATTAAAAATCTTATAAGACTTGTACTACTGCAGTATGGATTTAAGCGTAGACTTTGTCTAGTGAATCTGGTAAACTTCCCTGAGAAAGTACACAAGCTGTGGACAGTAGAGATGCTGTCCATACTGCGTATCTTGCCCTTCCTAAAGCATATGATGTCATACTATATGTTAAATGTGCTTCGGACTGATCCTTATGTAGGTAGGCATGTGGCAAACTGATTGAGAAACAGAACCCACACAATAAGGGTGGGAAGTACATCCTTAGAAAGCAAGAATTTAACTAGTGGAGTCCCTCAAGGCTCAATACTAGCACCTCTGCTATTTAGTATATATGACTCTGATCTCCAAATCAAAAATAGAAACCTTTGGATCCCATGTTGTCTGTTTCCTCTGATTGAACATATGGGTTGTCCTTTCCTACTGGATCCGGCCTCAGCACTTTCTACCAGAGTCTTGGATCAGATTGCTCTGACTCCTCCCCTACCCCGAATTCCCTTCTTCTGTCTGATTTACCTCAGATTTTGTTTGCCATCCGTTTCAACCATTCGAGGTTTTGTAAGAGCTCCTCTGGTGATCGTATTAACTGAAAGCAACTTTGTTCAAGCTATTGCTCTTCCCTTTACCTTAGAGTATAGACCTTAGTATAGTACGCTTGTAGGTTAGGTCATTGTTCCGTGATAACACCTGAATTGTATAGTGTTGGTGACTGTTTATAGGTAGTTTTCTATAGGTAAAATATTTTCTGAGTATCTTTTACCTGAAAAACTTTCCAGTAATAGTACTGTTGTTATCAAGACTTAGATATTACAGATAGTGTTCAACTACCATGATATATTTTCCTGTAGATATTGATATGTGATATTGATATATATATATATATTTATATATATATATATATATATATATATATATATATATATATATATATATGTATATATAGACATACATAGATATGTGTGTGTAAAATATATATATATATATATATATATATATATATATATATATATACATATATTAAAATTATATTGTGCTTGTGTGTTTGATACATTTTTTGTGTGTATTCTTCTTTCTGATGTCTGAAATAACTTCAGGGTTTACAAAGTGTTCATTTTGTGGATAGAAAATCCCTCCTCCAGACCACCACTCCTTTTGTATCTTTGGGTGTTTCTCACCTTCAGGCTAATTGTGATATCTGTGTTGCCTTTAGATCATGAGCCTTCAGAGGCAGGAGAGAAAAATTGATAATTAAAATCTTGCTTCGTCCTCAGACAGGGTCTTCCACAGTGTTGTCTCAAGCTAGACAACCCACTGCATCTGCTAATTCAGCAACCAGAAAGGAGAAAGAGATGAAAATATCTAAAGAAAAACATTGAGGGAGATCAGTAGAGAAAAGTACTGATGAAAAAGAGACTGGAAGAGTGAAAGGCAGAGAAATCTTGGAAAATGGTTCTGGATCCAATCAGTCAACCAGGCCCAGCACATAGGAATTTGTGGCAGTGGGATCCATCTGCAACTCAGATCTGAATTCCTTCACCCAGAGCCACTTTTTCCCTGAAACTAGTATATCCTAGGTCACATTCCCCAATGCTTCAACACAAGCTACTTTAGAGACCTGCATCAGTTGCTTCATCGTCGATGTCTGGATGTTCTACCAGAAAACTTCTGAGATGGTTATTGACCAAATGATGACAAAATTCTTCCTGAAACAGATTCAGCTGAGGGTCTCCCTGGCAGCACCCCTCAGAAGAGGATTGGGAACAGGCCCATCGGCTCCATCCCATTTTGCTCCAGTAAAGGCTCCCTTCTTATAGCCAGCATCTACAGGTCTGAACCCTGCTGGCATATCTCTGTCAGATACAATAGTCCTAGAGACTTCAGTTTCATCTTCTTCCCTTACTCTCTTGATTCCAATGCCTTTGGGTTGAGAAGAGTCTCAGAGCTGAAGTGTTGGAGTCAGAGTGCTGACTATGGAGTCAAAACAAAAGTTTTCTGAGCTGTTCCTCTCCCTTGGTGCTTCAGCACTTGACTGCTCAGCTCTCAGATCCTTTTTGGAACTGATCTCCATTGTAGCTGAGAGACTTCCTCATTTGGCTGATAGGAGAAGTATTTCCTCCAATAGCAGAATTTTCCTCCAATGGCAGAATCAGCTTTCTTGGCTGTGGAAAGGGCTTGGCATTTCCAAGAAGACAGGTTCATGCACCAATTTCATGTACGTCCCAACTCCCAATAAAGACTTTGCCTCATTCTTCTCAGTAGAGTTGACAGGGGCAGACAGAACCTATAGGCTCTGAAATAGTTCAGTATTCAAGCTCCCTGTCTGATTCTAATATGTCTCCATCAGAGCCCCAGAGACATGTTCCATGAAAAGAAATGTGCATACACAAGCACATAGACTCCTTACCTCAGTATGTTACTTAAGACACAGACTTGGATGAAGAAGAGGGATCCCCCATGTCCCTTCTGGAAGATGTCACTTTTGGGAACATTCTAGAACTGATGAAGCAGAGGTAAGGGTTATGGTCCACTGAAACTCATTCTTCTGTTGAGTCTTTGTTCCTTGAAGCCTTCGTGTCTGGGCCATGGTGGTCCACCCTCCTAATGCCTTGAAAGAGCTTATTGCATGGAGGGCTTGGAAGGACACGGACATTGCAGAGCGAATTTCTAAAAAAACTAGATAGGATCCTAGTCACCCTCAAAAGACAGGAAACACTGGTCCAAAGGCCTTCCATTAGATGTCATGGAGGTAGCAGCAACTACAAAGAAAAAACTGTCTGAGGAAAGTTCATCTGTCTGTCCCCCCTGTGGAGAGTCCAGGGCATTGGACAGACCAGGTAAATGGACTTACGCTTCAGTGGCCTTTGCACTTTAAGCACTGAATTATCTTGCCCATTTAACTTGTTTCCAAAGAGACTTGATCAAGGAGGTATCCAAATCTCTCTAGAGTAACTTACTATCGGACTTCAAAAAACCAGTGGATGCCCAAATGTCTACCCAGCAATCTACTTGCAGTGTTGCGATGTGATTACTATTGAATGCAGTGGATGGCACATCAGGAGCAGCTGGTACGGGCATTACCATGCGTTGCCTTGCCTGGATGAGACTATGCTATTTTGCAGAAGATTCAAGGCATCCATTATTAATATCCCTTTCAATGGTTACACTCTCTTTGGACCTAAGATAAAAAAATGTTTACTGGGAGCCCAAAGCAGAGATGGTAAGCCCCTGTCTGCCATAGGAATACATTTCTCCAATCCACAAAAATCCTGTTCTTGGAATCAAAGGGGAGACATGAAAATGTGGTTCAAAAACCCATGATCTGATGTTGTCATCTTCATCCACTCCTCAGTAGTTGGGTTTGGATCCAACCCTCAGCATAAAAATGGATATCACAGATGGAACATTATGGTGAATACATAACCTTTTTTCACCACAATACTCATGGAGATAGAACTCAGCAGAGATGGAGGGATTTTCTACAGTGCCCTGTAAGCAGAAGTGGAGTGCAGAACAAGGGTTTCTGTGGCCCCTTTATAACGAAACCCCACCAGCTTCCCTAAACAGTTGCCCAGCTGCTGCACTCTGGAGTCAGTCAGAAGATGCTTAAACTTACACCCTCTGGTTTGGCAAACCATAACTTCTGATTCATGAATGTTAAGGATAATCACAAGAGACTATATCCTTTTTGTTTTCCCCAAAGAAAAGACTGAAGATTCCTGATACTCTACAAAAAAGTCATCCAGCCAGTCTGGGGTCTATTCCTGGTTCTTTTTAGTTCCAAAGAAGACAGAGTATTTCAGACCAATATTGGATCTCAGACACCTCAATCAATTTATCAAACAGACACAATTTTGGATGGTCACTGTACAGTCTATTCTACTTCTCTTTTTTTTTAATTTCTCCAAATCTTTTGGGTTTCTGATATCACGATGGGAATGGACCCCATTCATAAGTCAAAGTACGATTAAAGTTCATGAAATTAATTTTGTTTCACTCTTTGATGTCAGCTGAAAGTGCTCTTCCCAGTACCGCAATATGCCCAGTAATAACTCCTTTTGCAATTTGTATGAAGTTACATGTATCGTACCATATCTAAATATGATTGTAGACACTTTTTATAAGACCTGTTGCTCCTACTACTATTGGAACTGTCCTGGTATCTTTTTTCCACATTGCTCTCATTTCTGCTTGCAAATCCAACTTTGTGCCTCTCTGTACGCAGGACACTGTAGTCACTGGGTGTGGCAATTTCAATGATCAATGCTACTTTTGTCTTCTTTTGCTGGGCCACTATATCTGGTTTTCTAGCATCTATCTTTTGAATTGTTAGTATTGGATGATGCCATGTGATGTACACTTCATCATTTTCTATGATGCTTTGTGGATCATGTTTTCGGTGTTTTTCAGCCACTTCAATACCATTATGTTTGTACAATCCCCAGTGCAACCGTCTTACCACATTATTATGCCTTTCAGCATACAGTCCTTCTGCCATTAGTATGTCACAACCAGCAAAGAGGTGTGCAACTGTTTCCAATTCTGTTTTACAAAACCTACATTTGTCTGTTTCTCCCATATGTTCAATGGACTCTGTAAACCAATGTGTACATAGCCCACTATCTTGTGCCGCCAATATTAAATTTTCATCTTTTAGTTTGAATTTACCTCTCCTTAACTATTTCTGCATCCATTCCTGATCAACATGAGGTTCTTCCAGAAGTTTTCTGTACTTGCAACTATACATATGCATTTTCCACATTTCTTGTCTTCTCATCTGGTCCTTCACCTTATATTCTTTCTTTTGTTTTTTGGCACATTTAATTGCTGCCTGTTTTTATTCAGTTGTGCTTTGATTTCCATTCCTGCTTGATGCTGATATGCTTCTGCTAGCCTAAGCAGGAAAGTCATGCTAGATTTATTCTCCTCATGTTTTAAAACTTTCACTGCATTTGGGCCTTGTGAGGTCAGCAGATATGTGTGAAGTTCTACGATTGCAGATCTATACATGTAATCAATTTCAATGAGGCCCATCCCTCCTTCAGAACAGGGAATATGTAATCTTGGTATGCACTGATTTTTCTAAATCATTTGGTGAGCATGAAGCATCCTTCTTGTTTTCCTATATAATCTATCCAACATGTTTGGGGCTAGTCAATCACTCCAAAACTGTAAGTTAGACCAAGAAGAGTAAATTGGTTTATAGTTTGGGTTTTGTTCCTAGATGTCAATGCTGTCTTCAGGATTAATTTAAGTCTTCTAAACTACTCCTTACTAGGTTTTATTCACATTTGTTCATGTTTTATTTTTGATCCTTCATCAATTCCCAAATATCTTTACACTTAAGGTGACCATTTTGTTACAGGACCTAAACTGGGCACTTGAGGGCTGCCCTGGGAAGCCAGGTCTGCAGTCCCATTCTCCCTGCAGTTCCATTCTCCCAGCCCCCATGGAAGTGGAGATAGGACAGCCATGTCATCTCACACTGACAGGCAGGTTAGCCTCCTGTACTTCACCAGGCACTGTGGGGATGCCACTTTGTGAATAGCACCCAGGATGCAAGAGGCCTCATGCCAGGAGGCTTGAAGTGATGCACATTATTTGGCACCTGGCACTATGGGGGTGAAAGACTGAGGTATGCCACAAAAAGTGCAGAGCTGGAAGGACCCAGAGCCATCTTCCCTGTGAGTTTGAAAGCCCTAGATGCAAGGTAAGTGGAGAACCAGTGTCATGGAAGTCTGGATGAGGGACCGTCTGAGGCTTTGTGGCCCAGCAGAGTTCCGTGAGGCTGGGAAGATCTCCTGTGAGGCTCCAAGAGCACACATGACACTGCATGATTTGGCAGCAGTTAGGAGATATGTAACACTGTGGAAGTCTGGAAGGCAGACCATGTCCCCTCTGGGACAGAAGGCTGGAAAGGGGAGAGAGGCAGATAGTGGCAGGACTTGCATGAGTGAGGTCAGTCAGAGCTTGGCATGATGGAAATCCTCGAGGAAGCACCAGGCCTGCTGGGGTGAAGGCATCCAACTTCACCCCATAACCGACATCATCCTTGAAAAATCTCAAAGTCCCCAGAGCTGCACTGGATGGGAAAGGAGGGCATGAGAATGGATCTGCCACAGGATTGGATGGAAGCTCCCCTGAGAGGGTCTGAGTGCATGAGCAATCTGGCACGATTTGGCAGCCTGCAGGAGACATGCAGGAGGTGGAGTCCGAGTTGCTTAGGATGAGAAAGCAGGGGGACTGGCCATCCTGAGAAGCCAAGTCACCATTCAAACTGAGCGGTCTAAGCTGGGACATTTCTGTGTCCCAAAGGTAATGTTTGAGATTCTGGACAGAGACTTCCAAACTGAGACTGTCCTGGAAAAACTGGGACCATTGGTCACCTTGCTCTTGCTCAAGTTCTTTTATGTCACATTCTTGTCCCAGTCTGATGTTTTCTTGGTACTGCAGTTTTCCTGCTTTAAAGGTTGCTTTTGTACATTTATCAAGATCAAATGACATTTTTATATCATCTGAAAAAGTTTTGACAAGATGAGCTATGCAGTTTCAAATCATTGACAAAGAGAAGATAAGAAGTCCTTACACTTCATTGTTTAATATCCCCCTTTGAATTTTTATCCCTGGAATAGTAACTTGTCCTTTATCATGACTTAATTGCAAAGTGGTCTGCCACTGTTTCATGGTCAATGTAATGTAGTTAATCAGTTTACAGTGTATCTTATACATTTTTAAGCACTCTTTTATCCATGAATGTGGGATACTATCAAATGCTTTTTTGTAGTCAGTCCATGCCATACTTAAATTCTTCCCCTTTTTACAGTTCTCTTCTATGACTTTATTTAACAGCTAATGATCCTTTGTTTCATATGCCTTCATCAATTCTAGTGTATCGTTTATATGTCGTTTGAAGGCAAGTTATTGCTCTATAATTTTTAGGGTAGCTTGCAGGTTTACTCTTAAGTAGAATCATTGTTTTTCCTGTTGTTAGCCAGGTTGGTGTCTGTTTGGGGTGTGCATATAAATAGTTCTTACTCATGGCTAAATCTTCATGCAAAGATGTTAATACTTTGAACCAGAAGTTAGGTACTGCATCTAGGCCTGAGGTTTTCCAATTTAAGGCTTTTCTTAACTTTGATTCAAACTCTCTGGCTATTACTTCATCCCATTTCATATCCTGTACCTTTAAACATCTTATTATTTCTTTTACTTCTTCTATCCATTGAGCATCTTTGTTATGTTCCACAGGATCTTCATAGATACTTCTCCAAAAAGTATATATTTCTTCTTTTTTGGTTGTCTTTTTATTCCTTTTACCTTGTTTCCCAATTCTCTATAAAACTTTTTTGGGTCATCAATAAATTGCTTATTTTGTTCTTTTCCTTTATATTTATCTGCGTATCTTCTAAGTTTTTTTCCACCTTTGCTGAGATTTTTAGTTTTTTATTTGCCATAGTGCATGATATGTCCTGATCTGTTCAAATACTGTCCATTGTTTTTATCGTGTCTATCTTTCTAAGTATTTTTTTTATCTGATCTGTTCCCTCTTCTATATTCTTCTAACACTGACACTTCTTGTCTTAGTTGCTTTATAGTTTTCTCTATTCAATACTTCCATGATAGTATTCAATTTCTCCCCTTTATCTCCCTCACTAACCTGTGTTCTTGTGGTAGAACTTTATCAGTTATTAATTTAGCTGCACAGTAATATATCCTGTTTACTTTTGTTATATTACATGGATCTATATGGACAGTCCTAATTATTGTGTTCATTTGTTTTATCACATTTCTGACTGTGTGTTTTATTGATCTTCTGCATTCTATTTCTTTCATTGATCTCAGTATGTCTATCTATCTCTATTAAGCCAAACAACTCTTCTCTTAGCTCATTTTCTTCTAAATTGAGGACACATTTCTTATTTTCCATTTCATCTGGGCATTCTATAGAAAGTTCTATTGTATCTTCCTGTGGCACATTCTCTTCAGTTTCATCCTGTGCCATCCATTGCTTTGTCATATGAAAACTCACTGGCCTATCACTCCTCAGCATTAACTGTCAGAGTTTCCACAGTTTCCAGTTCCTTCCCTTGCTGTCCAGCTTCAAGTGAATGTTTATACTTGTTTCCTGTGGAAGGCTCCAAAATATCTTTGTATGGCACCTGACCAATTGCTTCCCATTCCACTGGTTTCTCCTTAATTTGGAGTTCCATTGCTCTATCCTTTTGTGGTGTTTTCTGAATTATATTTTCTACACTGAATCCTTCACTTTGGAGGTACTCCACAACCTCAGTTTCTATTTCTTTAACTCCACCATTACTGATCTCCTTTTCTAATTTTCCTCTGTCTTCTTATTTTTTGTATTGTAAAGTTTTCCATGTCTGGATTCCTTTGCCTGTATTTCTCTTCAAATATCTTTGGTGCTGCTCTTTTTGTATTGATTAGTTTTGCTTTCTCCTTTGCATAGATAATACACCATATTAACTCTCTTTTTCTTTCCCATGTCTATATTTCTTCTTTAGACGTCTCCTGATCTTCCTGTTTCTCCTTACTTTGGGGACTCATTCCATCATGCTGTGATGTAACCTGTGTTAGACCTTCTACATCAAATCCTTCACTTCACAGCACTCCATAACTTTAACTTCTATTTTTTAACTTCTACATTAGTAATCTGCTTTTCTATGTTCCCTCTTTGTGGTATTATTTTTTATTGTGAAATTATCCATGCCTGGATGCATTTGCCTGTATTTCTCTTTGAATATCTTTGGTGCTTCTCTCTCTTGAAAATAGAAGATTGGATGTGCTCTATAGATCTCCAAGATGCATACTACCACATCAAGATTCCAATAAAGATGTTTCTTGTTTAAAAAAAAAGGGGGGCAGGAATTGAATAATTTATGTAATGTTGTTTAGGTTATATGATAGATAGCAATATATATGAAGTATAATGTTTGTTAATGTTAATTTGTTAATACACTTTGATTACTTTTGTATAAATATAAATTTGCCTGTGTCACAAGTGATAGTTTAGTAAAGGTTTTTAAAAAAAGGCAATCCAGGAGATTTATCTGTTTCCATCCGGGAGCCAATTACAACCAGTTCAGAGCACTGCCATTTGTTCTCACCACAGCCCACCGAGTATTCACCAAGATTATGACAGTGGTAGCAGCTCATCCATGACTGCAGGGGATCCAGGTCTTCCCATATTTATACAATTGACTCCTAACTGCTACCTCCAAGGATCTACTATTACAACATCAAGTTTTCCTTCTCAGTGTTGCAGACCAATGTGGGATAACAATGAATCATACGAAGACCAAATTACCACCCACGCAATAAATAGACTTCACTAGATATCAAATAGATACTGTTTGACACATTGTGAAAAATCCAGTTGAGAGTGTTCTATCTGTAAGGCCAGTAGCTTATCAGGTAATTCAGCACCCTCATTTGCAGACAAGACTGATTTTTCTATCTGTTAGGTCTGATGGCCCTTGCCATTATATTAGTACCATTATCAAGATACCACATAAGAGTGCTAAAGTGCACATCCAGTGGTCACAGAATATTCAACCTCACCATAACAAGATCTATATCACACAAGTATGCACACACACATATAAGAAGACATATGACTTTTAAATCAGTGGTAGAAGGGAGACCTTTCTGCCTGCCTGTTCCTCAGGTCACAGTGACCATGGACACTTAATCTTCAAGGGTGGGAAGAATGTTTGGAAGGGAAGACAGTTCAGGGGACTTGGTCACCTATGGCTGCCAAACTTCAAATCAATATCATGGAGGTAAGAACAGTCCTTCTAGCATTGCTGACTTTCCAGGGACTCCCTACCCAAGGGTTTTATTTCCATTCATACAGACAATATTTTGGTGTTATGGCATGTCAAAAAACAAGGCAAAACACATTCCTATCCTCCATGCTGAGAGTCTGTGTGAGTCTAGCAATGGCCAATGTCTTCTCATCACTTTTTGTAGCAACCCATATTCCTGGGGCATCAAATATTCTAGCAAACAGACTGAAAAGGTGTATCTAATTACACCAGGAGTGGTTTCTCAAACAGACAATGATAAATGGAATATTCAGTTGCTTGGGTCAAACTTCCTGCAACCTGTTTGCCTCTTACCCGAACAACAAATGCAGCAGTTACTTTGCACTCATCACTCAACAGGGACAAGGGACAGTCGATGAAAAATGCTATAGTCCATTTTTGGCCCTCAGGTCTCCTATATGCCTTTCCAATGATTCCTGTTTCAACAACCTTCATACAGAAAGCCATGAGGTACAAGACCAAGAAGATCCTCACTGCCCCATTTTGGCCATGGGAGGTATGGTTCCCCTTCCTTTAACCTCACTTGCTGCACCCACCGTGGGTGCTGGATCCCATTTTGGACCTACTGAGTCACCCATAGGAATGCCTGTACTGGATATTCCAACCTTGAAATTAACTGAATGGTTTCTCCAATTTTAACAATAGCCAGAAATGACACTCTGTCTTCTCTTGTGGTCCATATAATATCTTCTTCTCAGAAAGACTTGACAAAAAGACTTACTGAAGCAAGTGGAAAAGATTTTCCTTTGGGCATCTTCAAGAGGATTACATCCTTTTTCAGCCCCTCTTCTGTCGGTACTGGAATGTCTCTCAGAACATTTTCATCAGGGCTCCAGTTAGTGTACTATAAAGGTTTTGATGACTATCATTTCTAATTTTCACACAGGACAAAATGATTCATCTGTTGCTTCTCTTAGGATATCTTCCTTAAAGGAACTTGTTTGTTGAGACCTCCCATTTAAAATCTGGTCCCTCCATGAGATATCACCATGTTGCTTCAATCATTGACTCAAACACCTTTTGAACATCTGGCCTCAACTCATTTAAAATTTCTTTCTTGGAAGACCATTTTTATGCTTGCCATTACCTCTGCAAGATGAGTTTGAGGGTTACAGGTACTGTAAGTGTCATTGAGACCTAATCCTTCTTTCTTCTGAAAATGTCATCTAAATCAAATTTGAATCAGTACATTGACTTACCTAGTACACAACCAAAGTTGAACACATGCTTCATACATTAGATGTCCACAGCTCCGTTTGTATCTACACCATATTAAAGATATTAGAAAGTCCGACCAGCTCGTTGCATACTTGAAAATTGCCTTTGCACACAAACCTTAAGAATCATTCCATGAGAGCAATGGCTACTTCTACAGCATGTGCAAAAAGAGTTCCTATTAGCGCCATCTGTTCAGCACCAACCTCGTCATCAGCCCACACTCTTGTATCTCATTATAAGTTGGATGTGCAGTCTAGAGCTTGCACAGCCTTTGGATCTGCCATTTTCAGGAATGCCCTTCCTTGAGATCACCCAAGTTCTTTTAGGCAGCTTGGAAAGTGTCCCATATGTTGATTCAGATGGAAATAAACAACATTGGATATGATACTTATGAACGTACCGTAATGCTAAATTTGTGTTATCTAATTTTTATCCGGTTCAACATCCCTCTCTCCTTCCTTCTCCATTCCAAATTGCCATTTGCATTTTCTGGGGCTCAGATAAATCTCAATTAAGACCCTGTCTCTTTGTTCCACATTACCATTCACAGTGAATCGAGTGTTCTTAGGCTATTACTATATTCTGTAACATTGTGATCCATATGATTAGAAGAGTCAGCAAAGTCGGTATAAGGTAAATCAGTTGTTGGTAGGGGAGGCATCAGAGCTTTTGCTTCCAAGACTCTGGTAGAAGGTACTGAGAACGGATCTAATTATATCTGACAACCTATACGTTCAACCAGATGAAAATGAGACAATATGGATCTAGCATTGTGGCAGATGAATGTAAAATGGTTGTCATCAATTCCTCTTCTGATGTGGAGAAGCTACAACTTGAACCTACCCATGTTAGTAGCTGGTGCACAGAAAACAGGCTAAAGCTAAATGCTAATAAATGCAATATTGTCCCATTTGGTAAACAATCCCTCAATCCAGCTTATAGTATAGACAGCATCTAAATCCAGAATAAAGATGTGCTACACCTTGAGACAGGAGTAGAAACTTCCCATTCCTTTGTTTGTCATGTTGCAACAGCAGTTAGGAAAGCCTTCTAACTGGCACAGCTGATCACAAAGGGTATCTCTTCAAGATACAAAGAAGTCCTTACTCCTCTATATTCCACACTGATCAGGCTAGTCATAGAATACCAGGCCCCCTCTGGGATATATTGTACCATGCATACCATGCAGCTGCGGAGATCCAAAGTTTTCTAACAAAAAGACCACAGACCTAAAAGACCTAAGATGCTAGGAGAGACTGAAGGTACTGTCACTGTGTTGACTGTCCTATGTACTCATTAGGTGCAATATGTGCCTTGCTGTTCAGGCCATTAGGGATCTGGAGTCCAAGACCTTCTGTATCTCTACAGATCAAACAGTACTTATGTCTTATCGCAACCACATTCTGAACAAGAGAAATGGCTCATTTCCAAGCCCTTCTCCTGCCAGAATGTGTGATATATAGGTCACCAAGGGTTGGAAATCAACTTGACATGTACATTTGAGAACTTACTTGTTCTCTGCAGAAAAAAAAGTAGGCACTTCTTGTCATATGTTTCAACTCTCCGAGCTTTAACACGAGGTTCTCAAATACAAACCTTACTATGATGAGCTTTTTCTCTTTATTTCAAAGCATAATCGAGTAGTTCCATAAATTATATAAACAGATGCACTTCAGGAGCAAGACAAAAAATTGATGTTCGTACGAGCGTCATTCTTATAACTACATGTAAATAACCTGTTTAAAGTGGTCTGCATGATTCACATGCTAGATCTTAATGACTTCAGCTTCTGCTTATGCCAACCTACTGGCAATGTTATCATGCATCATGAAGTTCAAATATATTATACTACTTTAATTCCTCAGCGCTTTACATGGTAAAGATAAAAAGTCAAAGAAATACAAAACAAAAGGGACATTTCATGTGTACACCATGATTCTTCAAGCTGTGTCCCCCCATGGAAATGCAGACAGACATCCGTTAAAGAAGCATTTTAAAAAGATACCTTTTCGATGTTCTGCTTTTAATATTTGTATTGAAATGTTTTATAATATAGATTTTAATGTTTTCAGGCCATAACATTTACTGGTCATGCTGAAACTGCCCTGTGATGACAGACTTCAAAAGTGGTTGCCCTAATATGTAAGTCCATCAAACTCTAGGACCAGAGATCTGAACCTGCTTCAGCAAATAAACAAATCATGGGAGAGAGCCAGATTCATCATTCCATGGCTACCCCTTCTCTGAAACAAAGTTCCACTCTAGATCAAGCAATGTGACACACTATCTTCCTTTGAGAAGGAGTTGGATAATTTGATGAGTATTTACAAATTCAACCCCATCATAATTGGTCTATTGCTCCTTGAAAAAGAAGATAAGGTCTCTAAGGGTGGATACTGGCAAGGTGTAAATGGCCACATGCCTGGTTGCCTTGTAAATTCTGTGATTCTTTTATTCTATGATTCTGAATAAGAGTCTACATTGATTCACAGCAGAAATGTTCTATCACATCTGTCTGACAGGGATCCATGAACAGATAACCAGGGAATGGACAATGGTAACTCTGTGGATGAGATTTGGTGACACTTTAGAATAGCCTTGGATGAAGTACCATATTTTAACCTTTCAGTGTAAGGAATGGATAGCATGTATCAGTGGATTGATGATAACTGAGAACAGAAGGTGATATTTTAGAAAGGCTCTCAAATACTGGGAAGGTAAGATATAATGCTTTATACTGGTCTATTTTAGGTCTGCTACTGTTCTGTTTGCTGTTCTTTTCCATTTTTTTTATCCTAAGTCATATTACAGAAAGCCTGATTAATGTATTTCTCTATTTATATGTTACATCAAGGCTAGGTGTAAATAACTAGTGAGGGGGACTTTATAAATATGGACCCTGGGAAACAAGTAGCTTAGCTTGATTGTTGTCAAAATTTACCTTAATACGTATAAAAATTGGCGCAATAACAAAACAAGGCCAGAGCATGAAACTGGAGAAATCAGAAAAATATCTAAAACAAGAAAAATACCAACATCGGAGTATTATGCTGGAGATGTTATGCACAGAAATCCAGAGTAAGTAAAAAACTTGTGAGCATTCATTACTGAAAATTTAGAAAGGTACAGTGTGAAATGGCAGCAGACAAAACAACAAAACAAACATTGAGGGACACTTCTAGAAGAGTGAAATCTAGAGATAGGATGGCATTATTATTGATACCTCTCCACCTCTTCACACAAAAAAGTTGGACAAAGTCTTAAATAATGGGGGACAGATAGCCAAAAATATTGGTAGATTTTAAATATTGCTCTTATAAACTTAGAACGTTGGTAGAATAACAGGATCTGTGCTACATTTTTCTGAAATATATGAAGTCTGAAACTCAAGTGTGTGCCATTATTTAGTGACTTCCATCCTCAGTGATTTGGCAGAAAACCACAAATTTTATGAGGAGCAGATCAAACATATGAGGCAAAAATCTGTGGTTAAAAATACAATTTTATTAAGCACAACTTATGTCAAACTTAAGTACTCTGTATGTCTGGAAACAATAAAGAGAATAGACACAGAATAATGGTGAGCATGCAGAGAAAAGTGGCAAGCATGGCATGAGTAAAGGAGAGTATGTTATGAGGAAAAAATACAGAATCACAATGTTTTTTATTTTCCATTTTTTAATGAGGCAAGGCAGATGTCACATGACATGAGTATACAAGATATTTCAGAGTAAATGTGACAGAAATTCTGTTGAAAGGCAAAAGTGATCAGTCAATAGTTGACATGCTAAACACTATAAAGTACAAAGTTTAATGTGGAGAAGGGAAAATATTTTATTACAGAAATTCTGTTAGTGCAGTTGAGGTTTTACAAAATCCTAGAGACTCGTGGAAGAATGGGATATTGGATGCTTCAGGATATCTATGTCTGGTTAGCTGTAAACTTCAGGCAAACTATTTAACATTTATGCATTCTTTCTAACAGCATTTTGTATGTGTTGCTCGTCTGTAAAATGGGAGGTCAATATCTTGCTAGGAAATCTGGCAATACTGACCTGCTGAATCAAACCTTCAATTGATTACCTTTTTGAGCCATTTGTGTACCATCTGTTTTCTACAATTTACTGATTTTAAAATCTTTTTATTTAATTAATAGACTGATTTGCATACCGAATGTAAACATAAATATAAGATACAAAGAAGTATGAAGTATATTAACTTTAACAAGAATTATAATAAGAATGCTTTGCTGGAATCTTACTGATCAATGGATAAGTTTCCTGGTTGATTGCTTACATCTTTCTAAAGTAGATGTTTGAAGGTAAAATTTGCATCTTGAACTCATGAAGTACTGTTTTACAGACTTTTTTGAAAAGAATATAACATTTGGCAATTATGGGTATTAAAATGCTCAAAGTCATTATAAAAATACATTAAAAAACACTATCATTTTCACATGTGCTTGTAATTTAGTTTAATAAAGTAATTCCAACAAGGGCAGTATTTTTTCTGTACTCCACATTCCTGAAGACAAGTCAGAGTTTATGGCAGCACCATAAAGACCGGGATCACTACTGGTATTGGCATTTGACTTCTCTGCCCAGCAAGGGATATTGTTTTAAATCTGTTATAAATGGTTAATTGTACCATGTCATAAAGAAATAAAAACTGGGAACTGTCATTTTTACAAGATTGCACTCTTCACTTCTGAATGAGTGGTTTGAATGAATAATGGCTGAGGAGGAGTTAGTTTCTACTGCATGCTAAAGAAAGCCATATGTCTATTTTTTCCAATGGGAAGCAAACATCTTGACTTGCTCTAATTAGATGCCTGCTTGAACGTTGATAATGTGCTTGGAAATAGCTGTAGACATACTGATCTATAGAAAGCAAAAAAAAAAAAAGTGTCACTGTTAGAGTTAATGACTTACTCATCCCAGAGGTAAAAGTAGTGGTTTATCTTTTTAAATAACTCATCATACTATGGTGCAATTTGTGTATCTGCTGGACACCCTCTGCCAGCATTTAATTTACCTAATTTGTTTTGCTGATTAACATTTTGAAGTGGTCAGTAAATCATTGGGTTGTCATGAAAGGTATAACAATATACCAGTGTACAAAGATTAACACAGCAATTGCTGCCTGTAGGAAGATTTGTAAAATATGCATAATGCTTTCTGTTATCTTATTATTTTAGGACATACCTAGTTTAATTTGAGCTGTAAGTTCTACTTTTAGTGTTTGCATTTTAAAATTCTGCTTTGTTTTATAAGCAGTCCAATTTTTACAGTAATTAAACGCCATCTTAGACCATAATTTTTAGTGGAGAGGTGTGATACAAAATAGTATTCAATCATGCAAGATTAACTCACTACTGAATCTGACCACCTGTTCTTTATATATAAGGAAGCTTTGGTATGAGCATGTAATTTGCAAGGCATTCTCTTAGCGACTTTTAAGCTTAAGCATAGCTGATAATTAATTTAGGAAGTGAACATTCCTTTATCCATGAAGTTATCTTATGACATACTTCTTTGAATTTTTCTCCTTCATGACTTAGTACACACTCACTAAACTTATTGCTTTCTGTAACATTTTAAAATGGAACAGTTTTGCAATGCATGTCATGATCTTGATGAGCAGCATGCAAATGTCTGGAGGAATGTCATTTATCCATTCTGCGTGCCTCAGGTAAGAAAAGCATCTGTTGAATCTGATGAATCTGATGATGGTGTGTTTTTTTGGTGCTTCACTGCAAGCATGGTGATGACCATAAACATTGCGCAGTAATGTTTTTCTTTCTTGTGTCCCTGCATTCTTCCAGAACATAACCCATTGTTTTGACATAAAAGTAATTTTTCTGACTCACATCTCTCATGTTTTCTCTACCATTTTTTTTCCCATGGCAAATTAGTGCTGGGAACTAAACAGAGTAGATAGTCTACATTTGTTTAATATGCCTTTCCAAGAATAGTAAATTTGTTTTGGCTTTACTGAAATTAAAGATTAAAGATGCAGTGAATCCATCTTGCTGATTTTTAATTCTAGAAGAAGCATAACCACTGCACCAGACAAAGTACAAAACCAGCTCCGCAGTAGTATGCTAGAAAATTCAAACAAGCAATGGACCACCATGGCATAAAAATAAAAATTTTTAATAAAGCAAATAATAACAAATGTGAGTGCTTTTGCGCAGTGCAACTACACTTCTTCAGACACAAAATATTTATTTGCAAGTATTTATTTTATTTTATTTTACATATGTTGACCGGGCTAGTCTAACTGGATATATGTCCATTTTCAGTAGAGGCCCGGGGAGATAAGCTCAGAGGAAGTAAAAATATAATCACATTGTACAAAGATTAATTTGTATGTTAAATATTTCAAGAGAAAAAAAAACGGAGTAATCACAGTGGTCATTTGTTCATAGAATAGTGGTAAATATACAAATATACTTAATCCAAAGCAAATGTAGTTGCAATACAGCATATAAAAAGATAGCAGCTGAGTTAGATAATATGTTGGTAAACAGGTTGACATAGAGAAGGAAAACAAAATATAGGAGTTGTAATAATCAGTATAAAAGTTAATAACTAGTCTTCTTAAAGAAATTAAGAGGATGTAAGTAAAAAAATTTAGAAAGGTCAACGTCAGTTTGTTAAGAAAAGGAACAAGAATAATTGAGAAGAAGAGAGTAGATAGATCCAAGTAAGAAAGGTGGTAGATCAGTCAGGTTTGGTACAGGGGCACAACCAGTGTGTTCTGAGAAAAAGTTTCAGTTTGTTTTTAAAGAGTGGTATAGATGTAATTGAGGAGAGTTCGCTAAGAAGGTTCCAGGATTTTCCAACAGCATTAGAGAAAAGTGAGTCTCCAGCCCTGTTGTTTGACTTACAAATATTTACTAGAAGTCTATGTGATGAACGTAAGGTCTTTAGATTGTTGTAGGGGATAATGAGGGTAGATAGTATAGGGATATTGGAAGGATGGTAAAGGGTTTTATGGGCAATGGCAAATTGGTGGAATTTAAGCTGATTTTGTAATTCAAGCCATCCTAGTTGCTTCAGGTTAGTACAGTGGTGGGTTCTAAAAGGTTTACCTGTAGCAAATGTGGCTATGCTATTGTAGGCATTTTCCATTTTATTAAGGTTGTTTTAGAGAGATTAGTGTATATGGGTGAGGCATACAGGAGAGTAGAAATTAGGTGAGTGTGAGCAATAGTTATTCTTGCTGCAGGAGAGAGAAAGGGTTTGAGCCTGTAGAGAGAGCCCAGTTTTCTATTGACAGATTTTAAGGTATTATTAATATGGGTGTCAAAGTTAAGGTTGTTATCTATGGTGATTCCAAGTAGTTTGGTAGTTGGGTCTGGGGATATAGGAGTACTGTTATTGGATGTTACTGTGAAGTCTGTTGGGGGGACTTACAAGTAGGAGTGAAAAGGAGGAGTTTAGCTTTTTGGGGTTTAGAAGGAGACAGCGTTGAGTAAACCATAGTTCAACTGTGTTAAAGACCTTTTGGGTAAGGGAGTGAAGTTCAGATATTGATGTGGCTGAGCATATAAGTGTTGAATCATCTGCATACTGTATGCATGTAGCTTGGGGGCTTGCTAGGTGAAGGTCATTGATAAATATAGAAAATAGGAGAGGTCCTAATATGGACCCTTGGGAGACCCCTATGTTGATGAGTAGATGGGTAGATCGAATATTGTGCCATAGCATGGCCTGTTGTCTGTTATCCAGATAAGATTGGAACCATTTCATAGCTAATGCATCTAGTGACAGAGATTTAAGGATTTTTATAAGTAACTGGTGATTTACCATATCAAATGCCTTAGACAGATCTATAAACAGTGCAGAGGAAAGCATATTAAGGTTTCGTTTTTTGTTGATACAGTGAGTGAAAGAAAGAAGGGCGGTAGTAGTGCTGTGTGAAGATCTGAAACCATGTTGAGAGTTGGAAAGTAAGTTATTATGGATTAGATGGTCTAGCAATTGTTTATGGATTCATTTTTACATGATCTTTGCTAGGGGAAACAATAGGGCTATGGGACGGTAATTGGAGAGTTCAGTGGATTTACCACCCTTATGAAGGGGGATAATATGGGAGACCTTCCATATGCTAGGAATATGTCCTTCAGTGATTGTTCTATTCATAAGAATGGAAATGGGGTAAGCAGTAGATTTGGCTGCCTTTTGTAGGTATTCAGCAGGTATTTGGTCAGCTGAAGGAGTGCATGGTTTAAGTTTTTGGATGAGGACAAGAGTATATGCAGTTGGGACTGGTTGGAAGAGAAATGCAGGGGGTGGATTAGTGATATGGTTGGATATAGGTAAGTCTTGAGTGGATAGCTAACTGACAAGGTTTTGAATGGCCTCAGTGAAATAGGTATTAAAGGTATTAGCAGCCTGTTTAGGATTATCTTGGTCTGTGTCTTGTGCGTGGTGTGATGGATTGACCTGGGTGTAATAATTGATTAATACCTGCCCAGAATTTTTGTGGTCGATTATGTTGGGTCTGTTGGAATTGTAGGTAGTAGTTTCTTTTGTCAGATAGTACTGCTTTTTTAGTTTCATTTCTTAGTTGCCTGAAATTTTGTTGATCTACTGGGTTTTTAGTTGATCGAGATTTGTTCCAGTATTTATTTCTGAGGTTGATTTTTTGCCTAGTTTCTTTTGAAAGCCATGGGGCAGATTTAGTTTTCATTCTTATAGAGCACATTGGGGCATGGTGGTCTAGAATGGCTAAGAAGTCAGAGTTAAAGTAATAAGCAAGTAGATGAAAAGCATTGCGATAATTAACCTTGGTGTATGTATGCTTCTAATCGTATCTGTCACATGAACACGATCGCAGGCATTCTAGTACAAACAATAAAATCAGCACTTACGCTTATACAGTAAAAAGTAGTAACTACTGCTGGAAAAGCCAAAAAGTTTTTAAACAAACGTGGCTGATACATCAATAAGTCATAACCTAGTGTAATCAAATTATGTACCTTGTATCTAAAAGATTTTAAAAATATGCCATAAATCCAGTGTCATTCACTTGCTGCTCTCACTAAGCATGGCGAGAGTGTATTCAATGCGAATACCATTTCTTAGTTACCATGGTAACAGCATGGCTCAACAATAATGAAAGCCTGCACCAAAAAGGCATATAGCTAATTCACTCTACATACATTATTGCATCATCTGGACTAGAGAAAAATAAAAGAAAATTTTTAGGACAAAAATAAAATGTAAATAAATGCAACCTAAAAATAAAACCCATGAATAACTACCAGATACAAATGCCAAAGTGATTATGTAAATACAAAAGTATGCAAGTAAAAGGATATCTAACTAACAACACATAAGAAAAAATAAAATCTATGAATTATACAATATATACTATCTAAGCACACAAAAAATATATATAATGAAAACAAACAAGAATAAAATAATAATGAAACAAAACCCGAAAACACAGCATACTGAAAAACACATACACAACATAATCATTAATTATATAATGTCAACTTCCTGTCTCTTAATAAAGGTTTAAGTGAGAGAGCTTTATTAAGACCTAAATTGCAATAGGAACCATATATTGCAGAAAAGGGAGTGCAGAATGTGCCTCCGTTTTACTTCTGACAATAGAAGGATTATGGAAATTATACGTAAAAATTGGCACATATTGGCAGTGGATAGGTATTGTAGGGTTCCATCTAAGGGTTACTTTTAGGAATTTAAAGTCTTTGAAAAGATGTTTATGTTATAGAACAGGTCCCCTGTCAAAGCAGACTACATCGGGAAGACAAAGAACTTTTTGCTGCAGACACTGTACTTTTTGTAAATATGTGACAAATAAAAACATATTTATACATCCAGCAACAAGTAGGAAGTATACATTTCAGTATTATGCAGATTGTTCATAGGTGTGTCCTAGGCTAATGGCCCAGGAACCTTTACAAGCCTAGCCCAAAAAACTTGCCCAGGCACCGTGCCACCCGATGTTAGTTCACAGTGCCCCTCTCCAATAGGGCAACTGGAATGATCCCTGGAGTATACTTTCTGTTACCCATCAACTCGCCAAGATTTCTCTTGAAAAGGGTCAGTGAGGTGCTCTGCTTGACATGACTAAGGGACTCTGGCTAACAAAGTTCGCAGATGACTGCAAACTGGAAGCCATTATTGAATCACCAAATGATGTGAATATTCTACAAAAGGGCCTTACAAAAACAGATGATTGGTGCCAGAGCCATGGGCTCAAGCTTAATGCCAAGAAATGCATAGTTATCCCCTTTGGGAAAAAACATGTACCCATGAATTATCATATTGGTGGCAGTACACTAAACACTGAAAGTATGATGAAAGACTTAGGAACACAGGTGGACAGTGGTCTCACCTTCGATAACCACATCACCACAACAGTCAGGAAATCCTTCAATGTGGCACACCTCATCACTAAGGATCTTTCATCCAGAAAAAAGGAGGTCATTGTCCCACTGTACTCATCCCTCATTACACCCATTATAGAGTACAATGCCCTGTTTGGTATGTACCTCACAAGACATCTGCAACAGCTGGAAAGGCTGCAGAAATACCTTACTAAAAGAATCACATGCGAAAAGCAGATGCCCTATGCTGACCATCTAAAAATACTCCAGCTATACTCTGTGGCATAGCATCTACTTAGAGGTGATCTCTGCTTAACATACAAGGCCATGTCAAACCCTGAGCTGTTGGACTTGCTGCACTTAAAGAAATCCCAATCCCTCAGAGCCACACGCTCCAGGGAATCTAAACCTTGTCATCACAATAAAAAAAAACATGCTGGAGGAATAGGTTCCTGACCCAGAGACTCCCCATACTCTGGAATAGACTGCCCATACATGTCAAGCAGAATGCCTCCTTAGCCCTCTTCAAAAGGAACCTTGACGATTGGATGGGAGATAGGAAATTCACCAAGAGGATCACATCAGTCACCCTGCTAGACAGGGGTCCAGTGAAGTAAATGTGGGAAAAAGTATCCAGGGAATTGTTTTGGCTAGGCTTGTATAGGCCCTAGGGCTGATAGCCTAGCACCAACCTATGAACCTATGAATGGGAAGCTTATTCCAGAGTATGGGCAGTCTTTGGGAGATGAACCTGTACCTCCACAGCATATTCTGTTAATTATGGTATTGAGGTTGTGATCTCTGCAGCATGTGGTGTGGGGGGGGGTTGGGATTTCTTTAGGTGTAGAATTTCAAGTAGGGCTGGGTCGGACATGGGTTTGTAAGTCAAACAGAGATCACTTCTAAGTAGATGATAAGAGACTGAGAATAGCTAAAGTTTCTTGAGTCTGTCCATGTAGGACACGTGTTTAAGATCTAGGATCCTTTTTGTGAGGTACTTTTGTGGCCTCTCCAGCTGCTGGTCAGGTACATGCCGAACAGGGCATTATATTAGATGACTGGTCTAATGAGGGATGAGTAGAGGGGGATATTGACCTCTTTCTTCCTGGATGCAAAACCTTTGGTTATAAAATGTACCACATAGAAGGACTTTCTGACCACAGTGGCAATTTGGTGGTCGAATATGAGTGGGCTCTCATCAACGTGGTAATTCGTAGGAAGTGAGTTTTTTCAAAAGGGGATGATAACACATTTTTTGGCATTAAGCTTCGGGCCATGGTTCCAACACCAGTCATTGGTCTCAGAGATGTCCTTTTGTAGGATGTCTGCATCACTTGGAGAGTTGATAATAACTTCTAGCTTGCAGTCATCAGCAAATATGGTCAGCCAAAGTCCGTCTATGTTTGACTGGACTTCTGAGAAGTAGATGCCAAACAGGAGAGGGCCCAGGACCAAGCCCTGTGGAACTCCACTCGTGACTAGTTGACAGTCTGACTTGGAATCTGCAACTTTCAGTCTGTGGGTCCCATCTGTGAGCCAGTTTGCAACCCACCCAGTGATGTAAGGATTGATGCCTAGTTTGGTGAGTTTATCAATGATACCTGAGTGGGGAATGGTATCAAAGGCCTTGGCCAGGTCAAGGTAGGCTGTATGTACTGCCTTACACTCATCCACAGCCTTGGTGACTCCCTTGAAGAATTCAACCAAGTTCAGCAGGCAGGATCACCCTTGACAAAGCCAAACTGTATGTGGTCAAGATTTTGGAAATTACCTATATCTTTGTTCAGCAGATCCATGATGATGCTTTGCATACCAGACTCATCAGGCAAATGGGGAGATAGTTCCCAGGGTCTGTAGCACTGCACCATTCATTAGGGTCATAGCCTGAGGTAAGGCTGTGATTGAACAGGGCACATGGATGTGGTGCCACTTTGTTTTGTAGCTCATGTAGGATGCAGCCAGGGATATTATCAGGTCTCATGGATGCTGTATTCTTGGCTTTGGGCAATGCAGCTTTTACCTGTGCCACAGAAATGGGGGGTACCAGGCTCTCTTCTGATATTGTGATAAGGCCCTTGGGGGGGGGGGGTAAAGTCGGCACTGAATCTGTCTGCCAGTATGTTGGCTATATCTGTTGGCTCAGTATAGGAGGTGCCATTGTGAGGTTTTTGATATAGCTATAGAAGGCTTTGTGGTTGTTTTTGATGTCAGCCACAATTCTGCCTTCATAGCTGGGTTTAGAGGATTTGATAAGGGATCTCAGCTGTTTGTTGAGACTGATATGGAAGATTTTCCAGTCTTGTAACTTCATTTTTTTCATTGGTTCATAGGCTCATAGGTGTGTACTAGGCTAATGGCCCTGGAGCCTTTACAAGCCTAGCCCATAGGATTACCCTGGCAACAGTTTCTTCCTTCTGTTGTAGCATTTATTGATGGCTGGGGACCACCGGATTTGCCTCCATTTTTTTGGAGGAGAGCATCTGAGTTCTATTTGGTATGGCAAGGTCCATGCATTCGTGTACATGTTCATACAGTGCATTGGTGTATGATTCGGCAGTCATGCAGCTATTTTCCACTGACATGGGTGCCGAGAAGTTAGCCACCATTGTTTTTAGGAGCCCAAAGTCGGCTTTAGAGAAGTTTTTCAGGGTGGTCACCTTAGTGGGGGGTGGAGGTGAGATGGAGATTTTCATGGTTATCAGTTTGTGGTCAGATTTAACCAGGGAGGAATTGACTATAGGTGTGGAGCAACAGTCTCCATGTTGGTGATAACCAGATCAAGGATGTTGCTTCCTCTAGTGGGGGTCAGAATGAGCTGGTCCAGGGCATTGGAATTGATAAATTCCAGAAAACGTTGGGCTTGTACATTGGTACTTGAATAGTTTTCCCAGTTGATAGAAGGGTAGTTAAAATCACCCAGTATGAGAGTATTGAGTTGGACCTTGATAGATTCCAAGGTGCTTAGGAACTTGGAGTGAGAGTCTAGGGACATATTTGGGGTTCTGTAGCAGGCTATGACTTGTATCGCCATCTTACCCAGTGTTGTACCTGAAGTATCTTCAATGCATTGTGATGGGCTACCAGTCTAGAGGTGTGCGTATCCTTTAAGAATAGGGAGGCACCACTGCCTTTGGAGCTTCCAGATGTATTCTGGGGCTGAATGGTATGGAATGAGTTGTAGCCTGGGAGCATAACTGTGCTTTCTTCCTCTTTAAACCAGGTCTCCATTACAGCACAGATGTCAACATTCTCCATTTTGAGGAGAGCTTTGAGAGGGTGCATTTTGAGATTTAGACTTCTAGCATTGAGCAGCATGGTCCTCAGATTGCATATGTATGTAACTATTATGATGGAATTTTGGTCTTTGGAACACTTCCTAAAAAAAGGCACTATAGGGGTGGCAAGAGCCTTAGCCAGTACCCGGAATCCCATGGGTGACAGATGCAGGCTGTCTCTGGCAAAGCATTGAGGTCTGTTGATCATGTCATCCCAGGCAAACAGATACTGGATCCCCTTAGAATGACACCAGAAACTTAGCCAATTGTTGAAGTCAATCATTTTCTGATCATACTGTGGTATCATTCTGGATGACAGTAGAATACTGCTCAGGGCTAGGGTCATACCTGCCTGGGCCACATAATCTGAGAGTTCCATCACATCTCTTTTCATGTAGTCCAGGGAGGTATGTCTCAGATAATTCATACCCACATGGATAATGTCTGGGTCATATTTGTACTTATTGTGGAGTGACCTGAGTGCACATGTTATGTGGTGGATCCTGGCACCTGATAGACAACTGACTGTCATCTTCTTCTAGTTCAGCCTAGTGAGTGGGACATCAGTGTCCCTCACAATTGAGTCTCCTATGATTAGTACATTGGGCAAAGTGTTTTGCCTTAATGGCTTGGGTTGAGGGGCACACTGTGGTGATGAGCTATGTGTTCTGGGATTGGTGTTGTGTTGTGGTTGTTGAGTGCATTTGTCTCTGGGGTCTCTGTTGTTTGGATAAATTTTAATTGAGAGCCCCAAAGGTGGGTGTATGGTTTGTGTTCCTATGTGTGGGTTGTGATGGTTGGTGTTTTGGAGGGCTTTGTGTTCTATGTAGTGAGTTGCAGGTGTTGACCTTCTCCTCTTGATCAGCTAGTCCGGTCTTGGTTGGAGCATGCACTGATTCCAGTTTGGTGATATAAGTGCATCTCTCACAAGTATGAGTGTTGCGAGGTAAGAAGAGAGGGTTGTCTGTGTACATTAGACAGCTGCCACACTGCCTCAGAATGCCCAAGTGCACCAGGTTAGCAGGAGAAAGCACAGGAAATTGCCCTACAGTCATACCAGGAGGGGTGGTCATAACAAATAGGTACTGGTGCTTTTACTGTGTAGGAACAGCTAGTGCTGATAGCACCTAAGTGTGCTACTATAAATGCTACAAAAGCCTGTTAAAGTGCTAGCTGATTAAGCTAATTGAAGTGCAAGAAGTAAAAGAACAAGCATGTTCTAAGGGGAAAATTGAACAGCAGACTTTTTGGCACCAGCAATAGTTTACCTCAGCTGAGCACTGCTACATGGTGTGCAAACATGGGCTTTTAAACCAGAAAGTTGAAAGAGATGGAAAAAATGCCCAATAAACTACAATTTCTGGACAAAAAAACACTCCTCTTGTGGTAGATAGGCTTCCTAGGGCTTACCACTCCCACTGATAAGCTAGAAGGCTTCCCTCCAACAAAGAAAGGTCTGGGGGGCTTGGAAACTTACAAAACAAAACAGTCCAGGATACAGCAAATATGTATCTGGACTAGACTAGTAACAGGAAAGGCAGGAAATAAGCTTAGAACTTTTTTTTTTTTTTGCAGAAAAGCAGATAGAACAGTAGCAAAAACACTTTAAATGCAGTAGTAGCTAGCAGACTTGAATGTGTAGCAATATTAAGGCAATACAGTTTAAATAAATGGAGATAAATTAAAAATGACAAAAAAGCAAGTGCAGAAAACAGTAAATTATGAAAAAGTCAAAATGGAGGCATGTAGAGTATCTCTTTATCCTTCCTGTTGCTCTTGTAGTCTGGAGGACGCCAACACTTGATCCATGGAGCTTAAACAAGCCCAAACCCATTTAAACATGAGCTTTTAAACTAGAAAGTTGAAACAGATGGAACCATTGCCCAAACGGCCAATAAACTACAATTTCTGGGCCAGAAACCACTACTTTTGTGGTAGGTAGGCTACCTCGTGCTTACCACTCCCACTGATAAGCTAGAAGGCTTCCCTCCAACATAGGATAGTCTGGGAGCCTCAGAAACTTATAAAACAGTCCTGGATACAGCAAATCAGTATCTGGACTAGACTAGTTACAAGAAAGGCAAGAAATAATCTTAGAACTTTTTTTTTTTTTTTTTTTTTAGAAAAGAAGTTAGAACAGTAGCAAGAACACTTTAAATGCAATACAAGCTAGCACACCTGAGTATGTAGCAATATTAAGGCAAATACAGTTTTTAATGCAGATAAATTAAAAACGACAAACAAATGCAGAGGGCAGTAAATTATGAAAAAATCAAAATGAGGGCATTTAGAGTATCTCTTTCTCCTTCCTGTTGCACTTGTAGTCTGCAGGATGCCAAAACTGGTTCTGTGGAGCTTAAACAAGCGCAAACCCATGTAAACATGGGCTTTTAAACTAGAAAGTTGAAAGAGATGGAAAACTGCCCAAAAGGCCAATAAACTACAATTTATGGTCCAGCAACCACTCCTCTTGTAGCAGAAAGGCTACCTAGTGCTTACCACTCCCACTAATAAGCTAGAAGGCTTCCCTCCAGCACAGAAAGGACTGGAGGGGGCTCAGAAACTTACAAAACAGTCCTGGATACATCAAATCAGTATCTGGACTAGACTAGTTACAGGAAAGACGGGAAGCGTTGCATATCAAACTGAGTGTGATCAAGGCTCCATTTTCTATGCAGGTATGACTGCTAGAGCATTGAGAGATAGAATTAGAGAACACATTTACTATAGTAACACTGGGGATACTAGAAGTGCTATAGCTAAACATATTATAGAAAACAATCACACGCATCATTTCTTGTTTATTACTCTACATGTTTTATTGCCTAGTGTTAGGTTAGGTAATATAAATTAATTGGAAAAAAATGAGCAGAAATGGATAGTTTTATTACAAGCTGATAAAACTTTAGGTCTTAATGAAACTCTCTCACTTAAACCTTTTTTAAAAGACAGGAAGTTGACGTTGTATAATTAATGATTACGTGGTGTTTGTGTTTTTTAATATGTTGTGTTTTCAGGTTTTGTTTTTTTTTATTATTTTGTTTTCATTATATATTTTTTGTATGCTTAGATAGTATATATTGTATAAGTTTGTAGATTTTATATTATTTATTTATCTAACATTTGTTAACCAGGAAAGTCAGACTTGGAACAAAGCCAATTTTCAGCGGTGGCCCAAGTAAACGCTCCAGATGCATGTTTTTGTAACATGGGAGGAAACTGGAGCACCTGGAGCAAACCCACATGAACACAGGGAGGACATGCAGACTCTGCACAGAAGGCCCCCCAGTCAAGAATCAAACCAGAGAACCACTTGCTGTGAGGTGACAATACTACTGCTGCACCACTGCTCCACCCTATGTATGTGTTGTTAGATATCTTTTTACTTGCATACTTTTGTATTTACATATTTACATTGGCATTTGTATCTGGTAGTTATTCGTGTGTTTTTTATTTTTAGGTTGCATTTATTTACTTTTTGTTTTTGTCCTAAAGATTTTCTTTTATTTTTCTTTAGTCTGGATGATGCGATAATGTATGTAGGGTTACTTAGCTATATGCCTTTTTGGTGCTGGGTGTCATTATTGTTGAGCCATGATGTTGCCATGGTAACTAAGAAATGGTATTCACATTGAGTACACTCTTGCGATGCTTAGTGAGTGCATCAAGTGAATGACACTGGATTTATGGTGTCTTTTAAAAATCTTTTTGATATAAAGTACATAATTTGATTACACTAGGTTATGACTTAATCAGAAATATTTATGTATCATCCATGTTTGTTAAAAAAAGATGTTGGCTTTTCCAGCAATAGTTACTACTTTTTACTATATAATAAAGTGACACCTTATTTCATTGACAATTTATGAAGATTCAATATGCATAATGGTAAACATAGTTTTATTACAGAAGTTTGATTTAATTTGTAAGAGTCTAATGGGATATCTAGACACTAGCTGTTGTAGTCTGTGTCAACAAAGGAAGCCTATCCGCAGGTCGCAATAATTGCAGACTGATCAGCCTGAGAAACATATTATTACAGAGAGAGAGAGAGAGAGAGAGAGAGAGAGAGACTCATCATGGAGCTTAGGGTAAACCTCCTTCTGCATAGTCTGATACAGTAAAGTTTTGTCAAACCTAATAAGTTCTTTCATAACCAAGATGAAGGTGGTCTGTCCATGCAGCTTAACTTGGTCTATCTAGTAACTTGACTTGGCTTGTTCCTACTCTCTTCAATTAGCACTTAGCATTACACATTAATTGATGGGATTGCCTGCAAGCAACCAGATTATCTGAAGAATTTCCGGAAATCAAGTAATATAGAACATAATATTTCAGGAAGAAAATTTTATTGTACACCAGTAGCTTCCTTTGCTATGTGGTTGCAGCAGTTTAAATCACCAAAGTTTTGGTTACCATTTTGTTGGAAATCTTTGCTTCTCTGCCTACAGTCAGAAGATGAATAAATGACCACTGAAGTAGTATAGGTAGAGGGTGTTCAGGCTTGATAATGTCGTGCAAGAGTTATCAGATATGGTCTTTGCAGCTGCGTAGAAGAGGAAAGATCATGAGCCAGTATGAATCCCTCATCAAGCCTTCTGACTAGCTGGGGGTATACAGTTGATTACCAGCTGAGATTGGTATAACCTTAGGCCTTACTACATGAAAATGTCTCAGAGGCACTGGCGAACCCTCTGGTATGATAGGATTACCCACCTTCTTGTCCTCTCTAGCAGCAAGTAAGCACAAATCTAAATCCATGGGCCATTTTCCTCAGCAGTGGAGTATAATAGGTGGAAATGGATTATGGGAATATAGTAATGTAGTGCATGGAGCACCATGGTTACACTACAGTATCAGGAAAAAGACAACCCAGTTAAGAGCTTTAGTTGTACAAGATCTGAATGTAACAATTGTTAAGCTGCTAAGCACCCCCAAACTCTGTTAAGATCAGATCGCACACTAGGAAATTATAGTACCAGCTAATAAATTACAGTGGCAGAAGTCAATATAGCTTTGTTACTGTAAAATCTGTCCCTGATTTAGTTTGAAAGTCTTTCTCTCACATCTCACTGTCTGTGACATATGTCTGTGATGTGTCACACACAGTGCTTGCTACTTGCTACCAGCTTTGAAAGACAGCATGGAGCAGATAAATCTCCATAGACTACAAAGAATTATGACTGAATCTTTGATCATAGCCAAAGTTATGTGTTCTTGACAGTTTCACTGTCTAGGTGAAATTCTTGGCTTCCATGTCTCAAACAATTAATAACATGGTTACAGTCAGAGATTCGATCATAATCCTATATGTTCAGGTATGAAGAAGGCCTAAATGAATTAGTAGGGTGCTAGCTGTGTCTGGAAGTCAGCAAGTTAAGAAAAATAAATTATAAGCTAAATGCAAAGAATCTAGACATAAGCTAAATAGCTAGAGTTAGAGCAATTCAGTAAAACTATAAAAACTATGACAGTGGTAGCCTAGAATTCTCAAACCTTTTAAATCTGCAAACGTAACATTGTATGCACTTCCTTCTGTACGATTTTTTCAAGCATCAAGCTGTCTTAAAAATACATTTTGTTTAATAGGCACTACCTTTCAAGTACTAAGAATATTTTATTGACTAAACAATTTACTTGCTTAATTAACAGGCTGACTGACTGTAGAAGAAGAGTGAAGAAAGAGAGATTAAAGTTTGACTCCCTGCTCCAGACCAGGGGATGGGGGCATTCATGACCTTTGGTTACTTTCTTTGTGAAGTCTGCATATGCTAAAAACTATATGGGGTGGAAGTCCCACAGCTGCTCTGTTTTTCCCCATATCCTTTAAATGTGTACATTAGACTTCCTTCAGATATGATGATGGCACAAATAGGTCTCCTACTGACTAATTAAGTATTTAATTAAAAATAAGTTAAATTCCAGAAATAAAAAAATATAAATATCTCACAAATTGCCTGCTCTCTTCCATAACTGTAGTTTATTGTCAGCTTTCTAGCAGCCCTATAAAGTTCTGCAATTTATTTTAGATACTACTTGAATTAATGGCTTTGTAACAGTAAGCTCTGCATGCTTGCCTTTGAATCCATTCCCCCATCTCATGCACACAAAGAGCTCACCAACATTAGAGGTCTTTCAAAACCTGATTTATGGATTGTTCCCATAGTCATTTTATCCTGCAGTGATAAAATAAACATATGTGATTTATTTGGCTTTAGTAGGATCAAAAACACTAAGAAGTGAGCCATCTTTGCTACCCCTAACCTATTCTTTCAAATGTCAACTCAGTATTGATTTTAATGGTAACTAAGCTTGCCCTTACCACAGTGTTACAGGATTTTCTCTGCATACATAGGCCAAAAAATTGCACTCCCTTTCTACCAGCATTTAACCAGCTGAAAAACAAGAGTATGCTTAGTTAAACTCTGAACCCAGAGTTGTAATGAATAACTAAAACTTTATTTTTTATTACTAGCTATCTAGTAAAGCCTGTAGCATCCAACTTTACAGCTTAGCACACAAGCTCAATTTAAAAGAGGTGTTTTCACATGAAATTCTTCATGCCACGACAGCAGAACATAAGTGAAAGCAGTGCTGGAAGAAAGATCTGATACACTGAGTAGACTAACGGCTTACTGTCACTTAATTTTTATCAATAACAGTGTGACGAGGTTGTAAAAAATAAATGAACTTGACATCTCTTATCCTTGTTTTTAAAAAACAGTAATATTTCAACTCAAAAGATTAATATCTGTCCTGTCTTTAAGTAAACCTGCATTATCTCTTTAACCTGTGTGCCTCCTCTTTTTTTCTCTCTATTCCCTCCTTCCACTAGCTTTTGTTTTCTATTTTATATGTGATCCTTAAACAAAGTGATTAATTTCAGCTAAAATTCTGCAGTCTTATTTGTTTTCCACAAAAACAAGCTGTGGTTTTGATTGTAATTTTCAAGACATGAACTTATTTACTGTGATTTATATTAATTTTCTGCATTTCCACTTACTTATAGGTGAATATGTTCTATTTCCTCGTCAAATTCAAATTAATTTCTTGCAGAATCAATAAATGTAATTAGACTTCATGGCATTCTTGAAAAGAGTGCTAGAGATACATAATTTTACCATATGTCTGAAGACATTTTTTACTGGTAGTTATTAATAGTTGGTTCAGCAGTGAAATTTAGATATGTAAATCAATGTATCATATTATAAAAAAGGCAAAACGTGTCTAGCACTGCAGTTCATTGTGTACATGTTATGCAAAGGATCAGTAAAAGACAATTCTTTGGTCTCTTAAGAAATTGCTTATATGAAAGAAGAAGATTACTTAAATTTTGTATACTTTTGACAACTGACTGCAGGTATTGAACAGCATCTGTAAGCATATTGTCATAGCTGTAGTTATGCATAGGCTCCTTAGGTGAATACCTAGGATGTCAGTTGGCCAGTGCAGCTTTTCCAAACCCTCTTTTTTCACTTGTAGCACTCTTTCTTTTTCTTCTTCTTGACTATCACTATGTAGACAATAAATCACAAAGTCTAACTCCCGATGGGTGGGATTGAGCAGAAATGCTGGACACTGAGCAGCAAAGGAGAATACAAACACAGTCATGAGTTTATAGCCAGTGGGACAGGACCATAACAATTTTTCAAAGATTACTGTGATCAGGACAAAGCTCATTAAAGAATAGACTAATTTGATTAAGTATTGGGATAGACTGATTTGTAAGCAGGTAGGAGGGTTATTTTTAATAACCCTGGCAGTCAACCACATATTTTTGTCAGAATATACCTTTTAACCTCTTGGCTCTTGTATGAGTGACAAAGCCAAAAAAAAAAAGGATGAGAATGCCAACAATCAGTGGAAGATTTCAAGTACTGTTGTTACATGCTTAGAAAGTTTCTAGAATACATAGTAAAACTCAAAAGACTATCATTATGTAACGACTGCAATCCTTAAAGATATTTCAAAAAATGAAAACTTTTATCAGGAATACAGTAAAAGTATGTGGCAAAATCAGGGAGACTTTCTGAAGCCAGGGACAGTTGAAACCTATGAGGCAGTGGACTTAAAAAGGCTAATTTGAACCAAGTTGCAATATTTTACACTGTGTCTATCTTACTGTATGTGTAAAAAAGAGATTAATCTTTTGTATTTATTTATTTATTTTATTACAATCAGACATAAGAGATGTACACAAAGCCCTTATAATTGCTGAGTATGTAGGCAATCTGTGGATGAAAGTGACTGACCCTGGTTTCAGTTGCTCAGATTAAATAGTAATTAATCTGTCTGCAGTATTAGGGCTCATTTGAAACAAAGTTGAAATACATTCCTTGTGTCCATTATTTTTTCATCTGTCTAAAATCTGAGCTGTAAACAGACGACAAAGTAGCTGTAATTGATATATATGAAGGCTTTCTGTGAATGTGGATAAAAATTACCATGCTGTTGTGACCAAGTTAAATGTCTGGCTTTGCAAGACTAGTGTGTATTTGTGTAAAGTAAACTGGAATGCTTTGCTCCATATTTTATTTTTTAGCACAATCAGATTTCTAAGGTGCATCTACACAGACAGTGAAGTGGCTGTAGTTGACACATACAGAGAACATGTACTCTGTGCATTAAAGTAACTTAGCTCTTTTTTGTTTTATCATGGCTAAACAATCACTGAATTTGTGTGGCAGGAATAATGCCTCAAAATGTATTGCATCTGCTAAAATCAGTACAGAAGGATCATTGTTATGTCCAATGGAAATGTGTGTGTGTTTGTGAGTCTCAGGGGTATTGCAGTGTATGGAGTAGTTACAAATGAGTCATAATTTATTTCACTATTCACCACAGTCAGATGTCAGCACTGTGCATACTAAATATATCTCTTTGGTGGTCTACGCAATTACAGCTGATTATCTGCACAGTGGTGCATTCAGTAGTTGCCATCCCACAGCACTTGGCTCTCTGGATGAGTTCTTCACTATATTGCCTTTTGTGTAGAATTGTCATGTCCTTCCTGGGTCTGTTCTGATTTTATTCAGGTTTCCTCCATTCATAGATTAGTACTAGGCTAACTGCCCTGCGAGCCATTCTAAGCCTAGCCAGTTATCCCCTGTGAGACTCAAACCCTGCACCTTGTGTTTGTAAGGCAAACACCTTACCCATTAGGCCATCTTCCTAACCCTATAGATTAATAGGTTCATAGATTAGTACTAATCTAAGTGCCCTTGTGGGCCATTTTAAGCCTAGCCAGTTGCCCCATGTGAGAATGAAACCTTGCACCTTGTGTCTGTAAGGTAAACACCTTAACCATTATGCCAGCCTCCCACTTGTTTAACCCAGACATGCTAAAGGTGACATGATATTTCACCTACACGAGTAAAAACATTTGTGTGTGTGTGTGTGTGTGTGTGTGTGTGTGTGTGTGTGTGTGTGTGTGTGTGTGTGTGTGTGTGTATACGTGTTTATGCGTGTATCTATTTCATGATAGAACTGGCTTGTCAGAAGCACTGTTAGTATTTGTATGCATATGTGAAAACATGTGAAAAAATAATATCACACATGATACTGGAGAGCACATGATGCTTGCTTTCAAATAGATAAACACAGCATCTCAACATAACACTGTCCCAAACGTCCCCTAGCTTAACTCAAGTAGCCCTGCTCAGAGACATACACAGAAGGTTGGGGTAGCCAAAGTTTTTCAAAATTTTTCTAAAGATAAAGTTAGCAAGTAGAAGTCTTTAAAAATGTAAGGCATAAAATACATTGCCATAATATACACCCTCAAAGCTTCTGGGGGCCTAGCAAACCCCAGACCCTAGTGCTATATATGAGGGTTTTATGACAGGTTCAGCAGGGTGACCCATTCCTCAACCACTACTCTTGTCCCCACCTACCTAAACCTATCCATGCCCAGAGATGTGCGTAGAAGATCTCCATAGCTTGTGGGCTCTAGCCAGCCACAATATTGTGATTATGGTTTTAATTTCCTCACAATTAAAGCTCTTAGAGGTTTACATAGAAGGTTGTGCTAGCTCATCTAGGTTCAGTGTACTGTCTAGGAATAACTTACTGGGATCATTCTTACAATCAAAGATTAGGCATGTACACATGTTGTTGTCTTTTCAAAGTAGGGGTAGGGGTACGGAGGAATAGAGTGTATGTATGTCTCAAGCTGAAATATTACTGCAGCCAGTTTTCTTTGACTATTGTCCCACATTAACATAAAGAGGTACACAGAGGGTGGCTCTTTTGGTATGGGAGGCAGTCGTATCATGAGTGATAGTGACAACATGAAATGCATGACTGTGTCATTTATTATTTTACTTTCAGACCAATTGAAGACCAGAGCAGTACATAGAAGGTGCTTATCTTTTTTTTTTTTTGGGGGGGGTGTGCAGGCAGACACTATTCACAGATACTAGTGTATGTATATTTGTAAGCATTTGTCTTAGATACTAAGAACTACTATTTTGTCAGCTTTGAGCATTAAACCTTGGATGCATCTTATTTCTTCATTGAAGGAAGAAAAATAAGACTGAATTTCTTTCAATATTTATGATTTCTTTTCAGGTTATAATCTGTTCAAAAAGTTAATCCGTGGTAGTGGTGCTGCGGTAGCATTGTCACTACACAGTAATATGCTGTCCGGTTCGACTCTCAGCTAGAGCATCTTCTGCGTGGAGACATGCATGAATGGGTGTTCCTTTGTTGAAGGTTGTGCATCAGGGCTGGCAACTTGGTATGTAAAAATCAACTGTCAATCATTAGTGGACCGGAGTTCTGCTGTGGCGACTCCTAACCGGGAAAAGCTGAAAGACACAACAACAGCAACAATCTGTTCAAAAAGTTAGAAGAAAGCTATAACATGCACCTCATTACATCTAGAACTCTCCCCTGCTCAATTCACTTGACTCCTCCACAGTTATTGCACTGCAGTCTTCATCATATATGACGTGCTAAAAGGGTGGAAGAAAATTCTGAAGAGTAAAAAAAATGTGTAGATGAATTCCTTTCATTATTCATGACTTTTGTTCAGGCCATTATTGGATCAAAACGTTCAAAGGTAGTTACTATGCATGAGATCAGGAAGACCACTAAGGAGCCTGGCCTAATTTTACAACTACTCCAGAGCATTGTTCAGTTATGTGACTTGATCAGAGTTGCACAGTAAGCAAATGTTAACTGGGGGAATTAAACTGGACTCCAGGAAGTAGCTCATTAACAGCTCATTACTTTAATCCTTTGTGCTAAATGAAGTTTAGCAGTTAGAAAGTTATGTTCCCACACTATGGAAAGTATCACATATAATTCCCCTCCACAAAGGTGGCCCCTTCACAGAACTAACCAATTATCTCCCCATAGCTATTCTCTCTCCACTCTCCAAAATACTAGAGAGATGCATTCACTCTCAGGTCTCAGACTACCTCCTTACTAACAACCTCCTTTCCAATACTCACCATGGTTTCCGACCAAAACATAGCACCACCACTGCCTTACTCTCCTTTACTAACCTCCTTTACTAACACTATCCTTCAGCATAAAAACAATGGCTATATCTCCTCTGCTACTTTCCTAGACTTATCTAAAGCATTTGACATGGTCCCACACAAACAACTAATCTCTATCCTCAATAACCTATCCTTCTCTCAATCAGTTACCAACTGGTTTCAGAGTTACCTGTCTGATCGCCAACAATCCATTGTATGACAGAATGACATATCTCCCCAACTACCTGCCTCTATAGGGTTTCCCAAGGACCCATCCTTGAACCCCTATTCTTCTCTGTTTTCACCAATAATCTAGCCTCTGCCACCAAATATGGCACACTCATACAATATGCAGATGACTCAGCCATCATCTGCTCAGCCTAGTCCCTAACCAAACTGCAAAAGTCACATAGGAAGCCTTTTCCTCTGTTAAAACTTGGTTATCCGATGCCCAATTAATACTCAACCCAAACAAAACTATTCATCTTCCAACCCACCAAACATACTCAAAACAACTCTCACCTTAACATTACAGCAAAAGACAACACCACTATACACTCAACAGAACACACCAAATTGCTGCGAGTTGAAATAGACAATAAACTAAAATTTGACATTCACATATCCATGACCATAAAGAAAGTTAAAAAAAAAAACTAGGAGCATTATACAGAAATAAGCAATTTCTCACCAAAGCAGCAAAGATTTTGGTAGCAAATTCCCACCTTATCTCCACCCTACTTTATGCCTCTGCAATATATACCAACATAAGGCAATGCGATCTAAACAAGCTCGAGACCTGCAACAACAAAGTCGCCAAATTTACCACAGGGGCATCCTACTGTAGTCACCACTGTCTCTCCCTTGCTGAACTGGGCTGGCTTGAACTCCCTCACCTCCTTCAATGGTATCAACTCTCACTCGCCTACAAACTAGTAGACCATCCACTAAAAGTCCCATCCCTCCAGAATCTACTCCAACCCTATCGTACCACCAGACCACTAAGATCCAGACAAAAACCACTCACAGTCACTAAAGCCAATAACTCTGCTGGTGAAGCACTATTCTCTTGCACCATAGCCAAATTATGGAACTCCCTCCCACCCACAATTACCTCTGTACCTTCATGCACCCACTTCAAAACTTTACTAAAAGTTCACCTAAAAACATGCTGGCTATGCCCCTACAACCCCCCCCTCTAATATCACCCACCCGATCCACCCACTACCTTTCTTTCCACCCCACTAACTACCTTGATTATAGCAAGCTTGGATGCTCATAAGCCAGCACTTATTATACAGCAGGAACTTCTTATTGTAACAATTGTTAATGTCTGTTATGTACTTCACAGATGATAAAGATTCTAGTTGTCTACTGATGCACTATGTTCTTCATCTGTAACTATGTTTGTAATTTTTAATTGCTATGTTGATCAAATTGTTAATTGCTATGTAAATCCAATGTAACTACTGTTTGTATATTTTAACTGTGAAGCTTTTCTCATTGGGCCTCCGCTGAAGATGGAACTACGTCCAGTCAGACACTCCCAGTCAACAAATGTAAATAATTAAATAAGTTTAGAATAAAAGGTCATAAAAGCACCTCAGGGCATCTAGAACCCTGCTGGCTTCTGGAAGACTTACAAGCTCTCTCTCAGACTTCTGCTTACTTCAGTTATTTTATCAACGGTTATTATAGTGCAGTTTCTTGGCCAGTTAGAATGTGTTGAAAATATGGAGGAGAAAGCTAAAGAGTAAGACAAATTCAAACATTTATTTATTTTTTTACTCATTTTTGTTCGGGCCAGCACTGGAAAAAAAGATTGGAATACGGGCCTAAATGCACATCAAAGCATCTAATATTCTATAGCTTCTGGAGTCTAGTGGGCCCCAGACATCCTGCTTAATTCAGTTATTTATACCACAGTTATTACAGTGAAGTGTTTTCCAGTTTAGATGTGTTGAGAGGATTGAAGGAAAAGCTGAACAGTAATAACATGTGAAAATGAAAAAGAAAAAAAAAACATCTGTCTGGATGGTGCTGAGGGACTAGGATGAAGGGAATGGGGGGATACTTTGGGTGCCAAGGGAAAATTGGTGTGCAGTGGGGGGAAGGCAGATGGAAAACTTTGCCTAGGGCTCCATTTCATCTAAAGCTGGACCTGCAAGTTATTGCCATGATATCTATTTTAAGAATGGGTCTGGATTATTGCATTTTGATGAAGATCTCATTCATATGCATATAAACTAAAGGTAGTTTATAATAATGAAAAAAGTGAAAGAAAAAATGGGAATGTAAGAATGTGATGTACAAGGTACAGCGTAAGCTGGACAAGCCGTGTGTGATTGTAAGTAATGAGCTGCTTAATATTTATGTATGCCATTTTAATGAGCTGCTTAATATTTATGTATGCCATTTGGCTTTGGCAGCTTTGAAGTGGCACAGGATGGGGCTCTTGAGAGAGAAAAGAGGATCTTCTTGAGAGAGTATTGGGCTCATAGTTGGTTGAAGAATGCCTAGTCCTCTGAGGAAGTACAGACTGGGACTAGAGAAGAAGAGATAACAGGAGGCAAATAGAGAGGACAAAATGGAAGGAAGGAAGAGAGAGGAAAGGAGGACCTCAGCAAAAGCCGTCTGAAGAGTAAAGACAATCAAGGTTAAACAGAGTAAGGTGGAAGAGGAAACTGTGAAATATAATGGAAGTCAAGGAGAAAGGACATGAGCAGAGAACCATGACTAATGATGATGGAAAAACAGAGACCACATTATAAAAGCCTGCACCACAACAAGAGTGGCAAGGAAGTAGGAAAGAAAGAATATACTGATTGTGTCAATACTAAACCTCAAGTGACTAAAACCTGAGGCATTGCAATGCCCAAAACAAATGTCTGAAATGCTAAATAGTGAAAACTAAACTAACCATGTAGTTACACAAACATGGAAAAGGAACTATTGCCAGCTGGCATACAGAGGTTCCACAGAGACATTTCCAATGGCAGTCAGTCGTAAGGATTTTGACCCTTAACAGCTTGTGTCTCAGGCACCTGACATTCATAGGTTCATAGGTTTGTAATAGGCTATTGGCCCTGGAGACTTTACAAGCCTAGCCAATAGGATTACCCTGGCATCGTGCCACCCGACCTTCAAGAGGTGAGAGCTTGGTAACTAATAAAAAAGCCCATTCAGCTACATGGGAGGAGCAGAGTGAAGAAGAGACTGAAAGATGAAGAAGCCTTGTAGAAAAAGCATAGGAGGAATGGGGAAGTGATTATATGTAGTACAGGGAGGGAGTCAGCCAGCACAGATCATGAAATGAGCTAAGAGTCGTGGAAGTAGATAGGAAATGGTTCTGGTTAAGATCTTTAGTTGGATGTGATAGAAATAAAGACGATGAGAGAAAATTACAGGGGCAGAAAAGAGGGCATTTGTCATTGCAGGCTCAATCAAAAGGGGATGAAGCATTTTGGCAAGTAAAAACAGAGACATGAGGCTTCAGTGAAGCTTGTCTTTCACCTGGACACAGTAGTGGGAGGTAGTGATGCAGTTAATCACCAAAGAGAAGGAGTGGATGGATACCAGGCTTAAATGTAGTACAGTAATGATTGGCAGTGTAATGTGTAATCACTAATTGGGGATTCCTGGGGTACGCAAATAGAGATCAAGATTGTGGTAGCTAAGGGATTTCTTTTTTTTTTCAATAATAATTCTTTATTATTTTTCTCTTGTTCATACAAACTCTTAACAGAAAAATACAGAGATAATTTCCAAACAACTTTTATCAACATTATAACAAAATATATACATTATTTGCATGAATGCTTTCACCATTTAAATAACGTATCTATAAAAATTCTTCTATGCAAAGATAATATCTTGAAATAGTATGGTTCTTACAAAGGTTATACTTTATAGTATAAAATAAAATAACAATGGGGTTTCCAGATTTTGGTGCATTAAGCTAATATAATGTTGAAAATTTGTTCCCAAATCTTTAGATTATTTGGATGTTTACTTTGGCTGTTGATAACATATTTGTGGGCTAATATGTGTTTTATCGTTAAGATCTTAAAATTTTCCCAAGACGCTTGAGTTGGGTTCAGCCAGTTTGTAGCTATATAGAGCTTCATTAATAGGAAAATATTCATAAGTACAATCACCTGGGATCTAGGTGTATTATTTGGAGGAATGTGTAATATCATAAATTCCCAAGATAATGTTGAATTTTGATACCCCATCTTTTGTAGTTGTAACTTTAGGGAATTCCAAAGTTTATATATACATTTGCAGCTCCAAAACATATGAAGGAGATCAGCAGTTTCGTCTTTACAATAAGGGCATTTTGAAGAGTTCTTGGGGTTGAATTTATACAAGCTAAGGCGTGTGTAGTATGCATTATTGAATATCATGAGTTGGGTGAAAGTTAGCTCTTGGAGGGAAATTGATTTTGCTGTTAATTTAATTGCATTTATGAATTTACTTTCGTCAACCAATGGTAATTTTTCTTTCCAATAATTCGACACAAGAAGGTGATCATGATATTTGATGTCTTTTATCAGTTTATAGGTGGACGTTATATATTTGGTAGTTTGTGATAGAGCTTGCCATATTAAGGTACATTTCATTAAGTTCTCTTTATTAACAGTTAAGCCTTTAAAGTAACTAATAGATAATTCTTTAATCTTCCTCAATATGACTAAATATGATTTGGGGAGATTCATTTCTTGTCTTAGATCATGATTTCTCATTTCCCAGAGATGCAGGCAGAATATTAGCTAAGGTGGGGTGAATGGTTTAGCAAACCAGGGCACAAAATATTAAGGGGTACAATTAGCAGAGGCCAATCAGGCTTAAGTTCATTCTCGGCATTTATAAATTAATGCTGGTATTGCATTTGATGTCAGAAGTGAATTAATTTAGTATTTCATGTGTGATATAAACAGTAGTAGCTGCTTGTTACAAATACAGCAAGCAGTTAGCTACAGGTTAAACGTACAGATGAGCTTCTTTTTCTTTTGCTTTGGAAGTTAGACTTGCTTGCCAGGCTGTGAGTGGATCTTTTTTTTTTGTGCCTCCAACTTAAAGATGGTTTAAATTAGACCTTATGGAAGTATTTAGTTACTGTTAAGAGCAGCTAGCAAGATGGAACAGTGGTCTTTAGCTCAATTAGAAATGTATGCCTTAGCAGTTTTTTTTGCAGGAAGTTGGGGGACAAGGTGTTAGGGAAGCAAAAGAATGAGGGCAGCCATTCATGCAGTAGTCAGAAAGTAATGATAGATGCAAAACATGGGAAGGAACAAACAAGAGTGGCTTACAGTTTGGTTGGGTAGTATTACTTTGTAGTTGGAGACTAGGTAGAAATGTGATGAAGTTGCAGGCAGAGCTACAGGAGGGGAGAATCAACCTTACTAGCAACACAGAAACACTGGCCACAGCTTAAAGGTGGTTGAAAGGGAAGTACCTGGATATAGGTTTTTAGGAATACACTTATTTGAGAACTGGAGATGCATTGCTGACCTACATAAAGGAAGGTATCAAATGTGAGGTCAAAGATGAGGAGGATTGCTGGACCAAGAGTGAGGACTGGACAACACATAGCATCAGTATTCAGGTTAAATACCCTAGCATTTAAGATAGGGGAAGAGGTGCTGATCAGTCCAATGTATTTACACCAAGTAAGGAGGGTGGGATACGGGGGGGGACTGTAGCAATGCAGTAGAAGGGGAAGTATCATAGTTGTAAATGATCTAAATGTGCCAGGGGCAGACTTCAGCATTGCATATAGTTAGGCAGGCATGTTGTGGGATTTGGCCAAAGTCATGGACCATGATGTGTTGGACCAAGTGAAAGGTTCATAAAAAGAGCGTAATTCTGATCATGCTTCTAACAAAGGCAGGAGTCACGGATGCCACATTAAGGTGCCATAAATCAATCTTGACCATTGCACAGTGTTGTTTAAAGTGGGAAAAGGGTACAACTAGAAATAAATAATGTTGTGAGATTTTTTTTGATTTGTGGATTATGGTGATCTGGGGAGAGTATCAAAGGAGTCTAGGAGCAAAACGAGGGAACAAACAAGTTAAGAGAGTTGGTCAGGCATGAAATCCTCAGCCCTGTGATGAAGTGTATGGTAAAAAAGAGAAGAAGGCCTATATGGCTATGCAGAAATGGGAAGCTAGCACTTAGGGCAAAAGACAGAAGCTAGAAGAGGAGGAAAGGACAGATTCATACTATGGAGGAGGCACAGTCATACTATGAAACAAAAGGAAGTGATGGCTGCTAAAACAGAAGTGAAACGTGAATTAGCAGAAGTGACCAGAAAGGGATGCAATGACATTTTTATGTATAGTATCAAAAAGAGAAGGGAAAGATAGAAATGGAAAGGCTTAACAAAACTTGGAATAAAACCAAAGAAGAGTTTGAAAAAGCAGAGGTGCTGAATTAACTGTTTTACCTCAGTCTTCACAAAGGAAAGCAAGTGGAGGCAAACATGCTGAGAAGGCAGCAAGGAAGCAAGGCACAATGGAGAGAGCACTGGATAGACAAGAGGCTACAAATGAGCTAGATGGAGAACAATCTATCTGGACCAGAGTCTTCAGCAATCTTGCCAGTGTACTGACAAGTCAACTGAGAGAGGTCTTCAAACATATCACTGTCCAGTGGAAGAGTGGCTGAGGACTAGAGTTCAGTGACAGTCATAACCTTTTTCAAGTGGAGATGAAGAAAATTCAGGAGATCTACAGTTCTTTTACCTCAACAGTAATGGCAGGAAGAACATGGAGACAATACAATGGACAAGGCTGCTGTTGTTTCTGGACAACACCATCTTCTAGGGTAATGACTAACTTGCATTCGTTATTAGAGCTGTCAGCCATTATGTGTTCAGTTTTATGTATGGGTTAACATGACAGGGAATATCTGGTTAACATTGTCTACCTGAACTTCAGCAAGGCCTTTGATATGATTCCACATAGATAGCTGATAGGAACATTGGAGGAGCTTGGGGGAAGACCAAAAATGAGGAACTGGATTGTTGCATCGTTGAATAGTAGAGCAGAGGAGGTTGGGGTGGGTAGAGCAATATCAGGAATAAGGAAAGTAATTTAATGGAGAGACAAAGGGTCATTTAGTCTTCATTGTGCTTTTCTGCACCATAAAGAAGGCGAACACTGCAGAATGCTAATAATTGTTGAGGATATAAAGATCAGCTTAGCAGTAGATGATGAGTGTAGAAATCTAAGTCAGGATTTGTAAAAGATGAACAAGAGAGGATAAAGCTAACAGTTGAGATTCACTGGAGAGAACTGCAAAGTTTAACACTTGGGCAACAGCAGCCCTTGTTTAAAGTCTCACCTAAGGTGTGGAACTGATGGTAACAGAGTAGGAAAAAGCATAGCAGTGATGATCATACCAGGAGTGGACCACCAAGCAAAGAGTGAAAGGATAGTGGCAGAGTAAGAAAAGTGCTAGGGTGCATCCAGAAAAGGGTGGAGGCACAGTGCCAGCTTTTGGTCAAGATGCATACACTTACATTACAATGAAAAAATAATGACACATGAAAATCAGAAATACAGACTTTTAAAATATAATAAAAGGTCACTCAAGTCATAGCCTGCTACAGAACCCCAAAAATGTCCTTAGACTCACACGTCAACTTCCTAAGCACCCTGGAATCTATCAAGGTCCAACCTAATACTCTCATACTGGGTGACTTCAACTACCCTTCCATCAACTGGGAAAACTATTCAAGTACCAATGTACAGGCCCAACGCTTTCTGGAATTTATCAATTCCAGTGCCCTGGACCAGCTAGTTCTGACTCCCACTAGAGGAAGCAACATCCTCGACCTGGCTATCACCAACATGGGAGACCATTGCTTCACATCTATAGTCAGTTCCTCCCTGGTTAAATCTGATCACCATGGAAATCTCCATCTCACCTACACCCCCTGCTAAGGTGACCACCCTAAAAAACTTCTCTAATGCTGACTTTGGGCTCCTAAATCAGAGGTTGCTAACTTCTTGGCACCCATGTCAATGGAAAATAGCTGCATGACTGCCGAATCATATACCAATGCATTGTACGAGCATGTACACAAATGCATGGACCTTGCCATACAAAATAGAACTCAGACGCTCTCCTCCAAAAAAGGAGGCCAGTCTGGTGGTCCTCAGCCATCAATAAACTCTACAACAGAAGGAAGAAACTGTTGCAGAAAAAAATGAAGTCACAAGACTGTAAAACCTCCCTTATCAGTCTCAACAAAAAGCTGAGATCTCTTATCAAATCCTCTAAATCCAGCTATGAAGGCAGAATTGCGGCTGACACCAAAAACAGCCACAAAGCCTTCCATAGTTATATCAGAAACCTCAAAGGCAATACCCAGATTTGCTCTGAGTTCTTGCACAATGGCACCTCCTATACTGAGCCAACAGATATAGCCAACATACTGGCTGACAGATTCAGTGCCAACTTTACCCCTCTCTCACCCCAAGGGCCCTATCACAATATCAGATGAAAGCCTGGTACCCACCATTTCTGTGACACAGGTAAAAGCTGCATTGTCCAAAGCCAAGAATACAGCATCCATGGGACCTGATAATATACCCTGGCTTTGTCCTACATGAGCTAAAAAATTAACTGGCACCACATCTGTGCACCCATTTCAATCACAGCCTTACCTCAGGCTATGTCCCTAATGAATAGCGCACTGCTACAGTCATTCCGCTCCATAAAGATGGAGCAACTACAGACCCTGGGAACTATTGCGCCATTAACCTGACAAGCCTGGTATGCAAAGCTACGGAGTGCATCATCATGGACCTGCTTAACAAAGGTATAGGCAATCTCCAAACTCTTGACCCCACACAGTTTGACTTTGTCAAGAAGAGATCCTGCCTGCTGAACTTGGTTGACTTCTTCGAGGCAGTCACCAAGGCTGTGTATGAGAGTAAGGCAGTGCATACAGTCTACCTCTACCTGGCCAAGGCCTTTGATACCATTCCCCACTCAGATATCATTGATAAACTCACAAAACTAGGCATCAATCCTTACATGTTTGCAAATTGGCTCACAGACACGACCCACAGAGTGTAAGTTGCGGATTCAAAGTCAGTCTGTCAATCAGTCACGAGTGAAGTCCCACAGGGCTTGGTACTGAGCCTTCTCCTGTTTGGCATCTACTTCTCAGAAGTCCAGGCCAACACAGAAGGACTCTGGCTGACCAAGTTCTCTGATGACTGCAAGCTAGGAGTCATTATCAACTCCCCAAGTGATGCAGACATCCTACAAGAGGGCCTATCTGAGACCAATGACTGATGTCAGAACCATGGCCTGAAGCTTAATGCCAAAAAACACGTTATCATCCCCTTTGGAAAAAACTCAGTTCCCACGAATTACCATGTTGATGGAAGCCCACTGAACACTGAAGGGGCCATATGAGATCTGGGCATCCAGGTCGGCAGCTACCTCACCTTCGGCCACCACATTGCCACTGTGGTCAGAAAGTCCTTCTATGTGGCACATCTTATAACCAAAGGTTTCGCATCCAGGAAGAAAGAGGTCATCATCCCCCTCTACTCATCCCTCATTAGACCAGTTATTGAATATAATACCCCATTTGGTATGTACCTGACCAGACACCTACAACAGCTGGAGAGGCTACTAAAGTACCTCACAAAAAGAATCCTAGGCCTTAAACATATGTCCTACATGGACAGACTCAAGAAACTTCAGCTGTTCTCAGTCTCTTATCATCTACGTAGAGGTGATCTCTGCTTGATTTACAAAGCCATGTCTGACCCAGCCCTACTTGAAATGCTACACCTAAAGAAATCCCAATCTCCCTGCGTTGCACACTCTAGAGATCACAACCTCAGTACCACAATTAACAGAACATGCTGGAGGGACAGATTCATCTCCCAAAGACTGCCAATACTCTGGAATAGGCTTCTGATTCATGTCAAGCAGAGCACCTCACTGGCCCTCTTCAAGAGAAAGCCTGATGAGTAGATGGGTAATAGAAAGTTCACTCCATGGATCATTCCAGTTGCACTACTGGGTATGGGCCTGGGCAAAGTTTTTTTGGGCTAGGGTTGTAAAGGCTCAGAGCCATTAGCCTAGCACACACCTATGAACCTATGAACTCATTGTTAATATAGTCACAGTATAGACATTTTAGGTAACAAAAAGCAAAAAAGCAATAGTGCAATCAGCAGTGTATTAATATTAACCCCTCCACTTCTGACAAGGATGGAGAGGTTTCTGACAGATTTTGGAAAATGTGTATTGTTTTGCAACACTTGTTTTAAGTCTTTTCAAACTCAAGTGTTGAAGTATATGCTTGCCTCTTGTGAGAATGTGAGGAATGCTTTGGCATCTATTTCTTCTCAAGAAGAGGAATCTGTTTTGTCTAACTTGATTGCTTTTTATGATTCTGCTGGTGCCTCTTCCACGGCTACTGCCACTGGAGCCATTATTAGGACATTTGCCTGGCTGCACTAGATGATGTCAAAACTGAAATTCATCTACTGCAAAGTTCCTTGCTTAGTGTATGAGAAAGGAAAGCTGATTCATGGGATCCATCATATTTTTCAGCCTTCCTTCTTCAAGTTAGCCAAGAGAAATAATAATCGCCTACTACCTTCTTTTAAAGACAAATTAAACTGATCCAGCAAGCTGTTAGTTAGCAGACAAGAGCATCCCAGAACTAGGGCAGTATAGTAATTCTGTATGACTACTTACATACCTCTGCCACACCCTGGCAAACCCTACATTTATCACTCTTGCATTTGGCAGTACAAGTGTTTCTCCCACTTTTTTAGAGGGATTTCCACCTCGCTTGCTAGACACGATTCTTCTTTTTCCTCCTGACATGGAGCTTTGGCTCTATTGGGGGGGGGGGTGATTAGAAGATCTTCCTTTTCCTCTTTTAGGAGGGGGGTTCTATTTAAGAATGTTTTTCATATGAAGTTGTAAATGTTATCCCTTTTCATTTTCGTATTTTCCATTTGAGTTTTCTGGTAACCTTTTGAAGAAGATCCATATCATTGGATCCATATCATCCAATTCAGCTGCTGTAACACCTTTATCTTGTATCCAGCCGGTGGATACATTGTTATAAGAAAAGTGCAGTCCGGGTCTGAACTGTCTGCAAACACAAACGGCTAAAGTTAACTCTGAGTATGTGTCTACCTGTTTGAGCTAATATTCATTATCCCCTGGATAGCACTCTGCTTTGACTTGTAAGCACACACACACACACACACACACACACACACACACACACACACACACTCATCTTCCATTTCCTCTTTTATTCCCTTCTGTTAGCAAATAGTATCCATAACTAATGAAGTACTGTGTGTTTGTTAATTTAAATTGAGACCACAGTAGCCTGAAATAGGAAATAGTTACGAAATGACTTACAGCTTCAGAGCAGTCCTTGGTCAATTCTGATTGTTTCTTAAACACAAACTTGTCTTTGCTTGGATCTTGGCTCATTAGCAGCAGTACAAAAGAACTACCTGCTCACACCCTTGTTCTCCCCCTCCCCCTTTCCTGTTTATTACCTTAAGCCAATCCCAAAGTTAATAAATATTACCTTTGGCAGGCACCATTTTTAAAACTATAACCGCTCTTTGAGCACTTTATGCTCAGCCCTGCCATAAAGCGTACTAAAACTGCTTGAACTGGGTCACAGCTGATAGTTCATGGAAATACAGGGTACCTACCTGAGTCTCCACATTCACTATTGTATGTTCTTATATCAGTTTACTCTGTTATCTGATTGTTTCCAGCCCCCCCCGTAAGAGCAACTAACAGGGTCTCTGCCTGCTTCGCTCCTCACCCTGCCCCCAATTCCCACCTACTCCCAGTGGTCCTACTATTATTACACACACAAACCCCTCCCATCTTTCCAACAGCCAACCACGGCACTAAACCCAACACTACCTCCTCCATCTTCCCACTACTATCCCTCCTTCTCAGCTAACATGTATAAGCATACCATACCTATGCTCACTGCATGCACTCTCTTTGCATATCTTACATCCTACCAAAACTCCATCATTCCCCCACTCAACACTACCGCTGTACTACTACTCACATCACCACTCATGTCTCACCCTCAATCAGCTCCCCTCCCACCAACTCAAGAACCATCCCTGTGCAACCCCTCATATTTTGTCAACTACATTACTCAAACAAAAAGCATCCTTACAACTTAACATAGTAACCCTTCCACCATACCTATTACCCACAGAGTACAATCATAAAGTTTCCCTAATAAACAAACACATTCAAAAACTGAGAAAACTAATAAACTCATGCATATCAAAACTAGCCCTAAGTGGAGACATCCACCCCAACCCTTGCCCCACCATCTACAACCTCACTCCTCATAATCAGACAAGAAACCACAACTTCTCCAAAATCACAGCCAGTGGAAAGCCAAGTGACCTCCTTCTACTAAGCCTGAATATTAGAAGTATATCCAACAAGGTCCATGAACTCCATGCTACCATAGACGTGTACTCCCCAGATATAGTCATCCTGACAGAAACCTAGCTAAAACCTCATGTTACCAGTGAGCAAATTCTCCCTACAAGTTACATCGCATACTAAGGGTAGACCAGCTAAACAAGAAATGAGGTGGTATAGCTATAATATTTAAACAGCATCTAAACATCCAGATCTTAAAATGATCAGCTTCACAAATAGGCAATAATATATACCAACCTCAAAATAAATCAAAATAAAACCATCAACATAATTGGATGCTACTTCCCACCTGGTCAAAACATCCCTCCACTAGAAAACCTCCTCAGCTGGACTAGCCACCATCTCCCCCAAGAAACTGTAATTTTAGGTGATTTCAGTACTGACTGACAATCCTGTTCTGGCAACCATCCAACCCATCATGTAAACCTTCATGGCTTCACCCAACTAGTCCAGTCACCAACCAGGATAAATACAAACTCCAACAAGCTCACTACCCTGGAATCGATACGAGTCAGTAAGAGCCCCCAGTCATATATAGCAGGCTGCTTATCAGATAGCCTCAGTGATCACCCCCCCCCAACATTCCTACTCAAAAAACACCTATACCAAGTTAAACCTGTCATCTACAATCAAATACGTAAAAAACTAAACTTTAACCCACTCACATTCATCTCATCCCTCAAAGAATGTAACTGGCATCCTGTAAAGTACCTCAGTCTTGATGACACAGTTGAATTTTTTAATACTACCTTCCTGAGAATCCTTAATTACCATGTCCCTATAAGACTTTCCAGAAGCAAAGCACAACCCTCCCCATAGCTACTGAAAACCACTAAGTCAGAAATGAAAAACAGGGGTAAAACCTGAGTGCACAAGTGCAAAACCAAAACCCCCTTAACTAGGCAGAAATTCCTAGAACTATGCAATACAGTCAAAAAGCTAATAAAACAGGAGAAATTCCAATACTACCAGTCTGCCCTAGACTCCTCCCAACATAACCCCAAACAATTCTGTTCCTCCATAAACATGATCCTCCACCCAGATAAAGTCAGTACCCCTCCTCCTAACATCCCTCATTCCTCCGAAAATATTGCTACCTCATTCAACACAAACTTCACACAAACAATACTATCACTAGCTAGACAACGCAACCCCCCTCCCCTCCAACCCACACCTTCAACTAGTAATCTCTCCACCATCTTCTCTTTTTCTCCTGTTCCTACCTCCAACATAAAAAAAAACTCTTAACTAAACTTAAGCCCACCAAATTAGAAGCAGACAACTTCCCAAGTGAATACCTATAAATCGCAGCTGATGCTCTAGCCTACCCACTATCCATCTTGATTAACCGATCTCTGTCAGAAAGTTACGTTCCCACACTATGGAAAGTATCATATATAATTATCCTCCACAAAGGTGGCCTCTCCACAGAACTAACCAATTACCATCCCATGGCTATTCTCTCTCCACTCTCCAAAATACTAGAGAGATGCATTCATTCTCAGGTTTCAGACTACCTCCTTACTAACAACCTCCTTTCCAATACTCAACATGGTTTCCGACCAAACCATAGCACCACCACCACTGCCTTACTCTCCTTTACTAACACTATCCTTCAGCTTAAAAACAATAACTATCTCTCCTCTGCTACTTTCCTAGACCTATGTAAAGCATTCGACATGGTTCCACATACAAAACTCATCTCTGTCCTCAATAACCTATCCTTCTCTCAGTCAGTGACCAACTGGTTTCAGAGTTACCTGTCTGACCACCAACAATCCGTTGTATGGCAGAATGACATTTCTCCCCAACTACTTGTCTCTATAGGTGTTCCCCAAGGATCCATTCTTGGACCCCTACTCTTCTCCGTTTTCACCAATAATCTAGCCTCTGCCACCAAACATGGAACACTCATACAATACGCAGATGACTCAAACATCATCTGCTCAGCACAGTCCCTACCCAAACTGCAAAAAGTCACACAGGAAGCCTTTTCCTCTGTTGAAACTTGGTTATCCGATGCCCAATTAATACTCAACCCAAACAAAACTAAACTACTCATATTCCAAGCCACCAAACATACTCAAAACAACTCTCACTTTAACATCACAGCAAAAGGCAACACCACTATACACCCAACAGAACACACCAAATTTCTAAGAGATGAAATAGACAATAAACTAAAATCTGACATTCACATATCCATGACCATAAAAAAGTCCACAAAAAACTAGGAGCATTATACCGAAATAAGCAACTTCTCACCAAAGCAGCAAGGATTTCAGTAGCAAATTCCCACCTTATCTCCACCCTACTTTATGCCGCTCCAATATATACCAACCTAAGGCAAAGTGATCTAAACAAGCTAGAGACTTGCTACAACAAAATCGTCAAATTTGCCACAGGGGCATCCTACCATAGTCACCAGTGTCTCTCACTTGCTGAACTGGGCTGACTTGAACTCCCTCACCTCCTTCAATGGTATCAACTCTCACTCACTCACAAACTAGTAAACCATCCACTAAAAGTGCCATCCCTCCAGAATCTACTCCAAGCCTATCACACCACCAGACCACTAAGATCTGGCAACAAAAATCACTTACAGGTCTCTAAAGCCAATAACTCTGCTGGAGAAGCACTGTTCTCTTGTGCCATAGCCAAATTATGGAACTCCATCCCACCCACAATTACCTCTGTAACATCATGCACCCATTTCAAAACTTTACTAAAAGCGCACCTAAAAATATGCTGGCTATGTCCTTACAACTCCACCTCTAATATCACCCACCCGATCCACCCACTACCTTTCTTTCCACCCCATTAACTACCTTGATTATAGCAAGCTTGGATGCTCATAAGCCTAACTACTTATTATACAGCAGGAACTTCTTATTGTAACAATTGTTAATGTCTGTTATGTACTTCGCAGATGATAAAGATTCTAGTTGTCTACTGATGTACTATGTTCTTCATCTGTAGCTGTGTTTGTAATTTTTAATTGCTATGCTGATCAAATTGTTAATTGCTATGTAAATCCAATGTAACTACTGTCTGTATATTTTAACTGTGGAGCTTTTCTCCCCAGGCCTTTGCTGAAAATGGACCTGCGTCCTATGTTTAGCATCTGGATGTCCAGTTGGACACTCCCGGTCAACAAATGTAAATACATAAATAAATAAATTGCATTCTGAGAACCACATTACAGAAGTCTCTAGAGGTTTTCTGTATCTGAATTGCATTATAAGTTTCCCTGTATTACCCTTTGGCCTATTCTATGTTGTAAGGGTATTTACAAAGTGTCTAGCTCCTGTGATAGCCTATTGCAGACTGCAAGGTGTTCACATTTTCCTTATTTAGGCAATTTTCCTTTCTTTACAGAGTATTTTCAAGATGTCAGGAATCTTTGACTTGAGAAAAGGGATTTTCTACAGAAACTGGGATTTCACAAGAAAATGCAAATGTCTTTTCTGACTAATTCTCAGAGGATTGTTTTCCTGGTGTGCCTCTGAGACACCTCAGTTCAAAGAGTTTTTCCCCATAGTAAAAAGGAAATCTGTATCAAGACCTATTTCTGAGTTTTTCTACTTAGACTATGGTATAAGCAAGGGAATGCCTTAGGATTATGGGTTTGATAGCATCTTTAATTTTCGTGATACCTTTAGCTTCAATCCACATGTTAAAAATTCATTGGTACCTATAATTTGTATGGTCCCAGTAACTGTATGCCAAGCCTTTTCAGTTTCCAGTATTTGTGAGACACAATATTTTTTCAAATTCATATCTCCCATGCTCCCTCACTCCTCCAGGACTTTTGGTCATTGCAGGCAGCATACACTTTGCTTGGGGAACAGTTTATATGAGTATAGAATTGCTAGGTATTTGGAACAGGAGAAACAGACCAAATCACATCATATTAAAGAGCTGTTGGCACTTATAAATGCTCTCAACTCTCTCATTCATTTTTGGTCTGTGAGACCTTTGCAAGTGTTTACAGTCTATATCACAATGATGTGGTAAATAAATAAGCAAGGGATACTCTCAATGCTGACTAGCCATGGTATCCTGGGGTATAGCTTTTCTGCATTGTCTCACTCTACAAGCATCTTACATACCATCAGAGCAACCTTTTGTGGCAGACAAACTGAGCAGGACCAGAACAGACCTTCTCTAATGGAATTTGTTTCAAAGAGTCTTACAAAAATTTTATCCACTATGGGGAATGCCTCAATTACACATTTTTGCCTCCACTCTCAGCTAAGAGTTGATATAATTCTGCCCCAGCTACCCACCCTTGAAGGCCTAGAAGAAAAATGATTTTCATTTTTCTTGGACTAAAATTTTTCCTGTATGCTTTTCCAGCCTTTCCAGTATTATCTGTGGTCATTCTGAAAATTCAGAGTGACCCTCCAAGGTTCTTTGTGGTGACTCCCTTCTGGCTCAGGCAACAGCGATTCTTCTTTCTTTGGTATGGCCAGAGACAGCTACCTCAAGCTTTCACAGACTGGTTCTACTCACAGAAGACTAGGAGTGTTTTATACATCCCAGCCATAACAACTATAACTGACTGCCTGGATAACAGAATGTTAATACCTTTTTAGACACCCTTTTTTATGAGGACACATGCATCATGTATTAAAAGAGGCAACAAATTCTGCAACCGGTAAATCATTTGTTAGTAACCAAAAAAGTTTTTCTAACTGGTGCCAAGAAAAGAATCAGCATCGTTTGGGTATATTATTTCTTTGGTTCTACTTTACTAGTGTGAGCTACTATCCTATAACGTGCCTTAGTCCTCAATCAAGGTTCATTTGTCAGCCATTTCAGCATGTCTGCCCACAGATCCACCTTTTTTAATGCAGTCTCATGTGAAAATGTTTTTGAAAGGGAGGCTGCATATCAAGACTCCTAGAATACAGGTGGTTCCTTCTTTGGATATTAATTTGTTGTAAGAATAATTAACTCACGCTCTGTTTGAACCAGCTCATCAGGCCGACTTGAGTTTCTTTGTATGGAAAACAATCTTATTTAGTGCTCTGACCTCTGCAAGAAGAGTATGTCAGTTGAAAACACTTATGTTTGGTCAGCCTTACCTCATTTTCCACATTGATAGGGTTTCAAGCACAATTTTTTTATTTTATGCCTTAAGTGGTATCTGAGATTACTTTAAGCTAAGCTATCCATTTGTCTGCCTTCTTTCTAGAACCTAAAAGTGAAGGCGAAAGGATACTCCTTATCTTTGATGTTCACAGGCAACTCAAGTACTATCTTGTTAGAACTAAATCTTTCTGAACTTTTGATCGGTGGCTAATTTCTTTTGAAGGCAAGAAAAAAGTACAACCTGTGAAAATGCAGACTATTTCCAAATGGTTGTCTCATGCTATTACTTTTTCTTATACCCACCATAACAAAACTATTTCAGGCAGGGTCAAGCCTCATTCTGCCGTGGCCTTGGCTTTATCTATGGCGTTTAGGGAAAGGGGAAGATGGTAGAGGTATTCTAGAAGCAGAAAGTGTGTCCTCTGGGAATACTTTTTCAAAGCACTATAAATTAGACACCTTTTCTAGGTTTAGGACAAGCTTTGCTAAGAACATTCTCCAGGGACTCCTGAATACTTATCCTTCCTCCTCCCAGTCATGTTAAGCAATGGTAATACCCCCATATAGCTTAGGCTACTGAACCAGTGATCCATATGAAGAGCAATGTACAGTTGTGTAAGTAAATTTACCATAATGATAGATGCTTGAATGATCACTGCTGCCACTCCCCCTCTACACCTCACTTATGTTTGTATGTTTCTTATAGCAGGATAGGGGCATTTAGTATTATTTTCTTACCATAGTCCTTCTTAGGGCTTTAGCCTCCCTCTCTCTCACTCTCTCTTTCTCTGTTGGCATGAAAGCTGTAAAGTGCTTGGCACACAAACCTAACTTTTAGTCATCTTATTTCAAAGTGACTTAAGAGTTTGGGCACTTGGAAGGTGCCCTGGAGCTTTGGAGTTTGGTGGTTGTTATATCCTTGGCAGAATATAATCCATATAGCTTAGGCTACTGAAGCAGTGACTATTACAACATCTACTGTTACGGTATGCTTACTTATACAACTGTTCTTTTTCTGACCCTAGACCAGAATACAGAAGAAGGAGTATTCTATTAGTGCACAACACAATGTCAGGCAGCTGTAAAGGGGATCAGGCTGAACAGGAAGGATGGGGGGGGGGGGGAGCACAGGCTCCAGATTCTGGGGAATTCTATACTCCCAAAGATCATCTTTACAGAAAGCATTGTGGACTATACTATTAAAATGGGTAGCATACATGGAAGCTACAAGGCATTCAAGATGACATTGAGCAGGTATAGAAAAGGAAAGGGGAGGGTAGGTGCAGAAAGGATATAACATCAAGTTAACATAAGTAGTCTTATATTATTGTAAATTGCATTATATGTACGCATATGTAAACAGTTTTGAGAGTCATGTATTTTTTTTAAGAATCCCCACATGTAATACAGAACGCAGTGATGAACATGGAATAGAATTTTCTAGATAAAAATCTTTGATGAGTTCCATTTAAAATATTAAGAGTAGTTCATGTTTTCTGTATTTCACCACAACAATAAATCATTCTAAATTCACAGAGGTTTGTATTGTAAGGTGCTATGAGTATGAAGATATGGTAGAAATGCAGGGACCAAGAGGTGAAAAGTGTTACGGATGAGCTGGGAAACAAAACATGTAAAGTGGAAAATAAAATTATAATTTATATGTATATATGTAATTCTTCCAGAAATCAGAAGATAGCCTCACTGGAAAAAAATGGATTGTGACATGGTTGAGAACAAATGATTATATAAGGTCATTTAATGACAACCAACTTTCTGAAGACCAGCATTCTGAATATGAACTTTCCAATGAAAAATACTACAAAATCACAATACATGCATTTCTGATGTAGTGCTTTACCCTCAACATCTCTGTGCATGGGTCTCCCAAAACTGATCCACCATCTTTAATTATTGCCATCTGTCAGACTGATGCATCGTTGGGAAAGGAATTCACTATTTCTGATTATTGGCAGATCACGTAACTGACCATGATATGTTGGGATATGCAGAGTTGTTCTTCAGATATCTTTGTGAATCCTAGAATAAATTAGCAATCATTGAAATGAATCAAATCAAAACAACACCATTTTGATTAATGTCACTACAGATACCAAACAAAACTACAAATATTTTTTTCAGTTATGTTAGGAAATTAAGGAATAGTATTCAATGAGGCACAAAGCTCATCCATAATAATATCAACATTTTAATCCCAAATGTATAGTTACTATATTATCAGACAGATTAAGTGCTAAACTTAAACCACCCTTCCACCTGCATTGTTTCTGCTACTATCCCTACAAATGGTGTTACCCCTGATGTCACCTTGAAACAAGTCTTACAATCCCTGTCAAAGGCTAAAAATAACATTCCTATGGGACCAGATAACACACCAGGCTACTTTTTGATCATTGCCAAGTATGCAGTACCTCATCCTCTCCTTAAACTGTCCAGCGTCATCTTATCCACAAGGTTTATGCTTGAAACCTGGGGAACAGCCACTGTGACTCCACTACACAACACTAGACCCTGTACAGACCTAGGTAATTATAATCCTTTCGGCCTCACTAGCCTTATATGCAAACCCATGGAATGTAGCATTGCAGAACTTATGAATGCAGGCATTGGCAGCTTACCTGATCAAGACCCCATTTATTTTAGTTTTGTGAAGGGAAAGTCATGTCTCTGGAGTCCTGAACCTAGTACATTTCTTTAAGAATGTTACAGAGGCTGTGGACAGGGATGCTGCTAATCTTGATCTAATCAAGGCTTTTGACACTGCCCTCCATACTAGTGTTATTACAAAAATTAGAGAAACATAATGTAGTCCATTGGACTGCAAATTAGCTATCCAAAAAATCCTAAATTGCGAAAGTTACATGTACACACTCTGAATATTAATAGATTCATAGGATCATATGTAGTTATTGGATTTGCAATCCGGAGAACCATTGAGGTTCCCAGCCCAAATTCACAGTTACCCCCCCAAGGTTATGCAGTAGGCAAATGAGGACAGAGGGAATTGAACCCTGTATCAGAGGAACTGCAGATCACAGCCTTAAACCTCTGTGCAAATTTCCAGACAAATTATCTACAGAGCTACAAAGGGGCAGGAGAATGATTCAAACTGTGCACCTTTTCTACTGTAACCCTTAGCATTAACCTGCTACTCGAACTGTTAAGTTAATATAAAATAGTAACTAGTGGGATGTCACTGGGATTGGTGTGGACATTCTTCAGTTTGAAACTGATTTTACAGCTATCTAAACCCAATATCCTGGCCTAGTTTCATGATGACTGCAAGGTAGGCACTATAATCTGCTCATCCAGTGATCTTAAACTGCTCCAGCAAGGATTGGAGTCAGCATCTACCTGGTGTAATACAAATTCTCTCAAGCTAAATGCAAAAATTTCTGCATAGTAGCATTCAGCAAAAAAAAACTGCTATTACTTTATATATTATAAGTCATATTACTCTTCAGACAGACACGGTTGTAAGAGAACTGGGTACTCATGTGGACAGCTCTCTTTCATTTGACCAGTCATTTTACTACTGTACTCTTCCATTATCAGACCCATCTTTGAATATGGGAAGTCACAGCTCAAGAGACCATAGATCTTCTGGCAAAACCAATAAGCTGATTGTTCCACAGATCTCAAAATCAGTGACCACACAAAAAGATTAGTTTAAAAATAATTTAATTTGAGATGATCCAGTTATGCAATAAAATAAATCACTTGCTAGAAACTGTGATGTATTTTGCTATTTTGCTTTTCAAGTCAAACAACGCATAAAATAAGTCTTGTTCTAAAAAAAATGTTGATATTCTGATTTATAAAACTTGCATTAAATGATCGTCTGTGCACAAACATATTAGTTTGACAGCTGTTAGGGTATCCATCAGACCATGAAAACTTAAATAAAAAAAAGACCCTGTCATTGTATTTATTTGTCACCTACCTGATAGCTATTAAAATGGAAGTCAAGGTGTTATTAATTAACTATGCACAATTGTTTGTATAAATTGATATTTGTTCTGATAGCTTTAAAACAGGTAACCCAGTCATTGCTTTTGAGCTTTCGACCATGCAAGCAAGTATACACATAGATGTACACACACAAACACACACACACACACACACACACACACACACACACACACACACACACACACACAATAAAATGTCTATTCACTGAATGCACACACACATAAGCATACCTATAAATGTATATATATATATATATATATATATATATATATATATGTATATATATATATATATATATATATATATATAAAGCAGAAGTTTTAAAAAGCTTAATGTCACATCAGATTTTAGAGTGGTATGTTCAGAGAATAGTTGCATTGTATCTAAGTGCAAAAATTAAACATGATCTGATGAAAATGTTTTAAGATTTGGCAGAACCATCTATCCAACCCAGCATCCTTCTGAGTCCTTCAAAGAAGTTTTCTAACTGCCTCGCTGCTGTTCAAATAACACTAGAGTTTGACTTTTTTCAGGTTTGGTAATATGTATTCTCAAGATTCTTCTGTAGCTTTTGCAAGCTAATTACTTCATAATGTGTTTTTTATTCAAGTGAAGCAACAGTTTTGAAGTTTGTAACATTCTAACAATTAGCCCAAGACTTTTGCTGTTCTTGAACGTCCTGAAGATTTATGCTGTTTTGTATCTTAATGTTATTTACAAAGAAACACTTATACCCTCCATGCTTTTTCAGTGTTACTAACTGATGGAACTGAGTAGATCTTGTCAAAGACAGATGGAACTGGGTAGATCTTGTCAAAGACAGATCCTTACATATCACCCATTCTAGTGCTTGATCTCCTTTTAAGAGACTGAACATTATGTACACTGGCATTCAATTTTCTTATTTCCGATATATTTTTAATCTACATTGCTACTTCCTGACCAACTTGGATAGCAAATAGTATTCATAGGTCTTTTATGCACACTTACAATGTAAGCTTCAGCCAAATCCATTTATGATTCAGTTTTCAGACCACTTTTATTACTGACATTGTACCCCCCCCCCCAAAAAAAAAAAGAAAATAAAAACTGCATTTGTTTCTAAATGTATTTTTCATTGCTAAAATACAAGGTCTTATCCTACTTTGTGCAAACATTTAGTATGCAACACAATTACTATTGCTGTCTAAAATTGTTAACTTATGTAGTAAGGCTGGTTGGTATCTGGTTTAGAGCTTTTTGCTACTGGAAGGATAGACTGATTTTTATCCTTTCTTTAATGGTCGCCATCATCACTTGTATGTCTTTCACTTAGTGCAGTAACAGTATATATGCTATAAACTGTTAGTGACATGCTTCCTGCTTGATGCTATAAGCTGCTAGCAAGCTGTTTCCTGAAGTCTAGGGTTTAAGTCCCTCTGCCGATATTGGCCTGTCATGTTAACCAGACAGTTCTTCTAGTTGACTCTGAGAAGGGTACTTGTAGATCATTCTCTAGGCTACTTCTGCAAAAATAAATAAAGAAGCAACATATGAAGTAGTTTAGCATTCTCGCTTAACATTTCCATTCAGCAAGAGGCACTGGTGGCTGGTGACACTGGCACTGGCAATCTCTCTCTTCTCTTAAAATGTCAGGGTATAGAACAGCATGAGAATTCTGTTCATTTGCATGGGTGTTTTATTTTGTTTATGTTCAGTTCAATAAATTAGTCAATGAACTTATGCATAATTCCTACTTTGTGTTTTGCTCCATGTCAAAATACTGAACATGCATGCTTTATTCCAATACTGTGTCAGAACTGTGGTGAAAACCACTTCACAGCATTCCTTTCCCTTGTGCTGTCTTTATTAAAAAAAAAATCCACAATAGCCTGTTTCTCATGTCCTAGTAACAAAAATCTATATCGTCTCTGCAGACGAAAACATATTCCAGTGAAGATGACTAAAGCAAACTGCATTAATTCTTCTTTGTAATTTATACCATCTTTTCATGTCACTTGAATATCCTTCCTGACGTTAATGAATATTCATTCTGTCTCTACTGCTGTTTTAAAATGTAAACAAAACAGATTTGATGGACTAATCTTTTTTTTTTGTTTTTATAAATATAATCTTATACTGAGAAGCTGGCATTATGCTTACTGTGTTTGGAATCTTATTCCATAGGCTAGTACATTGCGTGCTAATATTGCTTCTCCGTCTTTCATTTCCTTTTGTCATATAGTGGACTTGTGTGCTTTCCATTGTCAACACTATCTTCCCTGTTTTACACTATTCCTGATAAGTGGGAACTGTATTCATTACTGGTGATTCTGATTTATTGTTACATAGCTCTCGACTACATGATCTGTTTGAGTCATAATGCACAAATAGCTTGTGTTTTGCTATACAGATTAATTTGGCTACATGACTATTTTGAATCTCCTAGGAAGAGTGGTCTACCAACTTATTTTGATAAGGTTTAATGTAAACTATTTTGCTGTATAGAATTTTACATAAGTATTAATGCTATGTACTATATCTATGTATGTATGTATGTATGTATATATATATATATATATATATATATATATATATATATATATATTTTACTATCATAATTGCGACTATCAGATTTGCTTTTCCGGAATGTCGACTAGTTTGTTAGAAAACAATGATTGCTGACAGTCACAATGTCGAATGCAGCTGTGTTTGTACAAATTCGACATTAGGTCTCCTGATTTGACAAGCAATGGAGTGGTCCAGTATAGAGCAGAATCCAGTGAGACATGTTGATCATACCAGCATCGATATTTTGACTGTTAAAGTGACATTTTCGACATTACCACTTTCAACGAGAGGAAAGGCGCTGTTCTTGTTGTCAGCATTATGATAGTAAATAAACTGTTTTACTCTAGAAAATATTTCACATCGCTTGTATACATAGTTATAATTCTCACGCTGTGATCACACTCTGTAATCAATGACCAGTGGAGTAACAGTCATATAGTGCATGCATATAGAAAAACAGCCAAGAAAAATATGCCTAACAATGAGAACTGACTCCGCAGGTGGTGTGCCTCTACACCCCTGGAAGAACATTATTTACACAGTAACATATACCTTGGAGAGCAGTATTGCACTTTGAGAATGAGCTGCCTGTAAAACTGTTGTTTTACTTACTTTTTTATTACTATATTTTCATGTAAAATAGTTCTTCAGACAAATGTTTCAAACTTGCCATACCATGTGTAAATGGTGTTGGAGGAGTATTTCACATTCAAAATATAACCTTTTCAAAAATATCCAGATATTTACTTCAGTTTTTTGGTCCCTTACTCCTAAAATATGTAGTTTGTTGCCAATTGTTGAGCTTTAAAGTTACTAAATAATTATGTATATTTGAATTTCAGACTGTTTCCTTCAGGAAATGCATGCTAACACAAATCCTGTTATTCTAGCAAATTTCTAATTTTATAAGAGCGATATTTAAATTCTGTTCTTATTTTTGAGCCCCTCGTCCCACTTTATTTTACGCTTTATCCAGATTTCTTGAGCTAAGAGGACGAGAAGTATGCATATCTCTTAACTGCTGCTGCTGTTAACACCGCTTGATCTCTCTCTCACGCTTCACGCTCAAGGACCTGCACACACACATACAGAAACACACTTCCACTTTCATGCACACAAGCAAACATACATTCACACAAAGAAACATAAACACACATACATGTACATACACTTTTCTTTCTTATCTTTCTTTTAATTTTACACTTACTAAATGGTAAAATCGTTGCTTAGCGAGTGTAAAATAATGGCTCGATTGATCTCACTGTCATGCACGCATGCACACACATACATTGACAAACACATTTTTCTATTTTTGTTTTTTAATTTTCTTTTTTTATTTCTTTATATGGCACTCACTAAACAGAAGAAGCACTGCTTAACGAGCATACAGTAATTGCATCCGTTAACTTTCTTTCAGTCCAGCCTCCACAGCAGCTTTATATGTTGCCGTGAAGCAGCAGACTCCTTTTTCAGTAGGCATTCCCTGTGGATTAATACCATGCTGGGGAATGCTCATTCTGCAGTCAGGGTGGTGTTGTACAGGTCACCCATTCTCTTTGACTTAGTAAGGAATATTTCATCATCTCTCTGGTATAGGACATAGTTCCCTTGTTAATCTACAAGTTGCAACTGACCCACAGTGTAATAACTTTAGCACATCTGCAAAAGTCCCGTGAAAAGATATCCTTGGCTTGTGTTCCAACAGAGAATCCCATTACATCATTTCAAAAGGAGATTGCACAAAAAAACTTAGCAATGCATCTATAGATAGTCTTCTTGATCTAATAAAAAGGCTAATACATCAGTTTTAAATAAAAAAAAAACAATTTTAGATGAAAAGCTAATGACTGATACATCATGAAGAATGGTTATTTTGGCCTTGTATATTCATCCAGTAATTTTGCATTGTTTATCTTTTAAAATTGTGATCACTTAGATTTCACAGTGAACAGATAACACTGAATATACAGTCTAATGAGCATTAGTTCAAATTTTATTCAGCAGAACTATTTGGTCAAATTTGGTTTGAATTCTGATTTGACTAAAAGGCCATAGTAAAGTACTATTGCATTTAAAAAGGACATTTTATTGTATTTATAAAACACATTGGCTTTTGGATTTGAGTTAGGGATTGTCTTGGGTTTACACTTAAAGGTTATGGTTATATTTGATTTAGGATTATAGTTAAGAGTTCTGGTTAGGCTTATAGTTTAGGTTAGGGTTGGAGTTATGGTTAGCTGTCTGCAGTGAGATTATATTTCAAGATAATTTAAGACAAGTTTTCAAAGAGATGCTTTGGAATTTGTGATTCTTGATTTAAAACAGTGTTTGTAAATGTAAGTATTCTTTTTTTCATTATACCCTTATTGTAAGATAAGGTTAATTTTATAGAATACTACATTATCAAGATAGCAATCCAAACCACATTCTATTTACTACTAATTAACTTCTTAGTACCTTTTTCAATCAGCCAATATTTCTTTACCTTCATTTTTGACTTTGGTAATATATTTAACAACACGGCTGCTTTCATTGCTAAACAACGCATATGCCATTGGAAACATGACTGATACACGGATATCATTTGGCAGTAAAATCAAACATTTTTTTTCCCCACTGTAGAGCAGTAAATACAATGGCAGGCATCTCATAAGAGGTTAAGTGCAGAAACATGAAGGTATTAGCATTTAGTTTCTGAGATTTTCTTTCCAATCTACATTGTTAGCAAATATAATGTTTTTAAATAAAGTAATTTTGAAATTACAGGTGGGTAATTACCTGAAAAAGATCATCATGATCAGTGTTTGAGCACACAGATGGTTTCTGTGAGGTCAAATGTCAGAAGCACTTGGGTTTATGGGTGCTACTCATTTATGTAGCTGCTTTACCCTGTTGATATATAATATGCTGTTATCCCAATAATTGTTAACTTTTATCACAATACTTGTTAATTAAAACTGTATAATGCACTGTAAAATTTGTGTATCACATCATTATTGATATGTATTAGAACCAGTTTAATAGTACATATTATGGTATCCTACTAGTAAATTTAATTTCTGCAACACCTTGCCAGTATTATATTTAGAAACAATAATTATTTAAATAGTAAATATCTACTGTGATATGTAAGTAGACAGTGTGATCACATTTATATTATTACACAGTTTTATATATATACACAGTGGGCATTTTGTTTTGGGTAGGTAAGTTACTTACTTTTAGATTAAAATGTTTTATTAAAATATTATCTGTCTTCCTGTCTGTGTCTTTCTTTCTCATTATTCATCCTCACACATGTATTTTCATTGTGGATAACTTCACATATATGACTCATGTTATACACTGACATACCTATCTGTATGGCATATAGTTTTTTTTCCCTAAAAGAATCTCTGAGCCCTCTATTTGCTGATAGTATGTATTCTTTTTTGATGACACATCTTCAGAGTTTAAGCACAAAGAGTAACATTTCTGCTTGATCAAACTCAATCTTTTATCCTTTCTCCGCAAACAGAATTGTGATCTGTCTTTAATATTAATTTCATTTTATTTTTTTTCATGAAGAAGTAAACTCTTGGATCTAAAAGCAGCTATTAGACAGTGGTTCTCTAGGATTTAAATTCAGCCATTCAAAAAGCAGTTTATATTTCATTTTAAGAAAACAGAAGCAGTCTGTGTAACTTATTAAAGCAGGACACACAGCCTGGGGCTACAGAATCTGTTTAGAATGCACATAATTTGGCTTTAAGAAAACAGCTAAATTGCATTAGTTTGTTGTTTCAGAGGCAGCATATGTAGGTGGTATTGGTTCTAAAAGATCATTTGTACTTTTCTAATTTACTGTTAATATCGTTCAATTTAAATAGCTTTTAAAGAGTTTGAGTCAACAGTTTTTCACATCTTTCTTGTGATTTAACAGAGATTCAGTTGACCTATCTGCATTAAGTCTCACTGCTAGAAATAATATATATTTGGAGACTGGAAATGAGTGCTAAGAGTATATCTGGCTCAAGAAAATAAGTATCACATATGCTGTTATAGTTTTTAACTTGCAGTATTTATTGACTGGCAACAGCAAATATTTTGCATTGGCAGAGCAACTGATAATTCTTAATGATATCTTTGCAATTATAGTTATTATTTTTTAGTTGTAAAAGAATAACATGTGAGAAATGTGTTTTAACAAAATAAATGCTGCATTTGGTGGGCAAAATATAGTTTGTTGATAAATACTAAAGAATAAAGGATTTAAAGACATATGCATAATATCCCATTACTTTTAATGAGATCTTTGCTTATTTCAGTGAAATGTCTGAAGAGTCATCCCAGTTGTTTAACTGGCAATTCACAGAGAGAATGATATTAAATAAATATCTATAATTTAGCCTTGGGAAGAGAAAACACTTGGCTGCACTTTCTATTCTGAGTGCTAGGCATTTCTGGTCAAAAACCTCTATCTTAAGGAGTCTTAAGCTTACTAGAACAAGACAAATGGCCACACCACACACTGAAAAATAATGTACTCAGAATGATTCACTTGTCTATCTAATTATTAAGTCATATAAATAATAGTAACTCTCAGAATACCTGTGGTACATAAAGCACATCTACATGTGTTCACAGACACACACACACACACACACACACACACACACACACACACACACACACACACACACACACACATACACTTGTATATTGTTTCTTTACCTATGGAATATGTGGTGTGCATTCATACTTTTCATCGCAACAATTTCTGCAAAACATAAACTTCATCAATGTGGTATCATGAAAAATTGCCCCCCAGGTTTATTCCATTTTCTTCCATAAACTTCCGATAAAAATAGCGGTTTTCCATAAACTTTCACTGCCTAATTCTAACAACTAGGTCAGGGTCTGCCCTGGTATCTGACGGTGATAAAAACTAGTTGAACACTCAAATGCTGATCATTTTTTAAAAATTCTTGAAGTAATAAGTCATGTGTATTTTGAAAAATTTCTCCTGTGGAAGAGATTGCATGCCTGCCTGCCATATACTCCCCAAAAAGATCAGTTTCTCTAAGGGTTCCAGTCTACATGCACATGCTCAGTAGCTAAAGCAAAACCCTTTTCTCCTTGTTCCTACTTCATGCACCCAGTTTCTTTTAAATGTTGAAGCATTTTTCTGTCCATGATCTTTCAGCACCTCATCTGTTTTAAACTGTCTTGTTAAGATTTTGTTACTTACACATTGAGTTCTTAATAAAATGTATGTCTCTCAATGAATCTCATAAAACCACTGACTGCTAGAATGTGAAATCCACCATCATTCATTTGTCTCATTAATCAGAAAGAAATTCCATCATGCGATATGTTGCCATTTCACTTAGCCTGTACCTTATCTATTAAACACCTTTAGTCTTCTTTGTTTATATATATATATATATATATATATATATATATATATATATATATATATATATATATATATATATATATATATAGTATCCATTTTTAATCTCAGTAATTTCAGTATCTCGAGACTAAAATATCAAAACACAAGGTGCAGAGTTTGATTCTCACATGGGGTAATTAGCTAGGCTTAAAATGGCCATCAGGGGCAATTAGCCTAGTACTAATCTATGAGCCTATGCTTTGTCAGAATGTAGTAATGCCCAGTTGGGCTCTTTCCATATCTCCGTCTTCTGCTCCAGTATCTTCCTCACTGCAAACATTGGGGTGATTATACTGCAGTCTGATCAGAATCTGAATTTATCCTCTCCCATCTTTTGTCCTACTACTAAAACATATTCCTTGATTCATCACCCTCTCCAACACATCAATGCAGTGTGATAGGAGTTGGATACCTCTGTACTGCCCAGAGCTGAGAATGTACTGCTTCATCATGTGTACTGGCACTAGCATGCATATTTTTCAGTCATCTGAGAAATGCCTTTCTCTTTATCCCACAATGATAACTCTCAGGAGCCATTCCTCCCTTAACTCTCCCAAAATCTTGATAATACCTTAACTGACCTAACATCTTGATAATATCTGCTGTTAATTTATCTGAACCTCCTGCTTTACCTGACTTAATTTTCCTTAGTTCTTTTCTTACTATTTCTGTGATGGATCCTTCTTTCACTTTCATCATAGGCTGTCTATGGGGCAGGGCAGCCTTTGTAAGGTTTTCTTTATTATGAAGCCAGTGGAAGCACTCTTTTCATGTGGCATTAATCACCTCTGGACAGGTGAACAGATTGTTGGTGAAATCCTTTGTCAATGGTGTCCAATGAATATCTTTTTTATCTTTCTGCCATTACTTTGCAACTTGATACAATTATTTTTGCCGTCTGCTGATTTACTTTCCAGAAGCTGATAGAGTTTCTCTTGCAACTTTTTTGTTTGCCATTTCAACTGCTGTCTTAACTCCTTGTTAGCCAACCAGTAGTCCTTCTTACTATGGTCCATCTTTTCTATCTCCCATTTCTTAATGTACTTTTTTCTTTTGCTAACTTCCAGGATTTCTTTTTCCAAATGCCAGCATTTCCTTATACATCTTATTTCCATACCTAGCTTGGCTGCACGTTGTATTACGATGCTACCATTCTTCTTCATCTCAGTCTATTTCCTCTTTTTCCTGATGTACTGAAGCCCTGAGTACTTCCTTAAATTCCTGTGTTTTACTCTAGCCAATGCACAGGACTTCACCCTAGTCTCTGTTGACCTCACATCCTTCTCTGACCACTGCTTTCTTCTGATGGTAGGCGCCAGTAGTTTATGCTGTAGGCCAGCAGGTTCACTTGGGATGAATTTGCAATCTCATTTTCTACCCCAATACCCTTTCCTTACTAGGAGGAAGTCTACCTGAGATGCATATTGATCACTCTTAGATGTTACCTTGTGACAGTCTGTCTTGTTGAACTATGTGCTAGTGATGAGCAGACCATTTGCCAGTGTAAAATAGCCACCCTTCCTTATTCCTGTTGCCCACCCCATGTGGATCCAGTCAGTCCTTATATTCAGTTCTGTCTCTTCTTGTATGAGAATTCAGATCACCAGTTATAAAGTCTGACTCATTTTGTCCTTCTTCACCTAGTACATCCTGCAATTGCTGCCTGAATGCACTGAATGCTTCTTCACCATCACAACCTTGCTGTGGTGCATAGGCTGAGATTTTTAACACTGGACTATATTTGCAGTGAAGTCCGATTGCCATGAGTCTGTTACTAATTCTGATGACATACCTCACTGTCTTTAGAAGTCTTTCACTCTTTCTAGTCTGTCCTCTCCTGCATAGCCCACTCTCAGACTTCCCTGTGAACATCTTAGATGCCTATTCTGCTGTAGCATAGGTTGCCAGTCTGCAGCGTCGACTTAATTAGGAAGTGCATTATTTAGAGATTGCCCATTTTAGAGAGAGAAGTAGGTAGTGAATCATTCCAGACTGTCCACACTGTCCATCCACCTAAGCAGAAACAAATCCAGAAGATACTATTCATCCCACAAAATCATTTTTTATTACTGATCATAGGATCTTGTGGTCCTTTTTCTGCTAAATACTTTCAGTCATTATTTCAGCTATTAATGTAATAAGCTGATTCTGCAGTATATTATTTATCATTTTGGTCTCTTGTGTAATATCTGATCTGATACTGTCAGTTTTTCATCTCTTGTCCTCACATATGGGTTCAGATCCAATCCATCGGATCTGACTCAACCGTTACTAAGCTTGTGGTAACCAAAAAGCTTTTGGATACCTCTTCTTAATACAGTGCATCTCTCCTTATAATCTCACATCTCGTTTGCCGCTTCACGAAGACATGGTCCGACTGTCTAGCTCTTGGATTGCCAAGTTAATTTAATAAGATATTTTTTCTTTTTTTATCTTCCTAACTCTTATCGTTATTTGAATATATAGTCCTTTATATTTCCCCTTTGTCTCTGAAATCCTTTTTTCTGCAGTAACTGTTTTTTATCAGGTTATTTTCACTTCTATTTCTTTCCCTTTTTTCCCAAAAGTAACCATTTTTTCAAAGGTTACTCCCCTCTCCTTTTTACCTACAAAGGTATTCTTCACTACGATTGTTAGCAGGTTTTAAAAAATGTGCAAAGTGCAGATATAAGATTTGCTTTAGCGATTCACACGCTGAATGTGTTTACTGCTTAGGGCCTTTTCATTTACAAGAGGATAGCACCATCTGTCATTACTTCAATCATAGAGTTTTGGTTGAAAGGAAAAACAAGTTCATTTTAAGGGGAATGCTACCATCTGCTTTTCAAAAGGCCATTTCTGGTGGTCAGGAAAAATCTTTGACCCCTAAATCTAAATTTGCTCATCCAAGCCCTGCTTCTTCCCTGTCTTCAAAAAGCAGTGACAAGGGAAAGAAGATTCCTGCTTCGGTTCCGACTGACTCTTCAGAGCCGAAAAATAAAGTCAAAGTTCCCCAAATGTATGACTCGATCGGAGACTTCGGCTCTGACAACTTCCAAACTGGATCCAATGTCTTTGGCTTCAGTGCTATCTGGTGAGGATGACCAGATCCATTGGTATCGGATCCTACCATAAGTCCTTTCAAACCTGTTTTGACTGTCCCAAGGACTCGGTACTCCCTGACCATTGATCCAATTCCTTTGAGGGTACCGTTCCCTTTCTTATCCAGACCTAAATCCCCATCAGTGTCCTCTTCCTGTTCAACGAGGTGCCTTACTGAAGAAGACATAGACTATTTGGTACAGAAGCTCTTGTGGGTGCAGGACATTACTAAGTCCCCCTTGGTCTCAACCCACTTGGTTCTAGGTCTATCCAAGCCTTCTACTCCCCCACTTACCCCTCCTCTGATTTCAGAACAAGCTTCAGAGCCATCAGATCTGATATGCCCAGTATCTTTCAGGTTAGATGTCTCTTTCTTTGAATCAGACCTTTGCTGTTACCTCTTCAACCTTTTTGGAGCCAGAGAACTCCCAAAGCCATAGTGAACCTTGCAGTCCTGGAGTGCACTCAACTCCTAGGCTGTCGGAGCAGTCAATACACTTTGGGGCTTCTGTGTGGGTGAGCTCAGCTCCGGGTTCTACACTGGGCGAGCTGTCATCTGGGCTGGAGGAGGCCTCGACCTGCAAGGATGGCTTGTTGGAGCCAGAGTCCTCCACCACTCAGGAACAGTCAGTCTTTGGGGCTTTGGAGAGGGATGTAGCTGCCAATGCATCTAATAGATCATCTGCCCCCTCAGATCTTCAGTTCCATCAGGATTCCCTGCACACTTCTTCTGACCATGACATTCCACTGGGACAGGGGGACCTCAGGCACCAGGATATCCATCAGGGTACCCCTGTCTCTTCTGATACCTCCCCAGAGTACTTCACTGAGGAGGTCCCTCAGAAGAGACTTTGCAAGAGGAATTATTTGGACTCCACAGAAGAGTCTGCCATGGAAGACACTGATCTCGATGACGGAGAAGGATCCCCGTGGTCACCTCCTGAGGATGTTTCTTTTGGGGAGATTTTGGAGAGTCTAAAACAGAGGAATGGCTGACAGTCCAGTAATCCTTCACCTATGGAGTTGGTGTACCTGGCTGCTTTTGGTTCTTGAACATCTAACTCCTGGGTGACTCTGCCCACCGATGAGCTCATAGATTTGATCTCTCAGTAGGAATGGGAGACCCTGGACTCTATCGAACCTATTCCCTAGAGTCCAAACAAAATAATCACTGCCCTATCTGATAAGGCCTTCTGGGTGAAAGGAGTTGCAGTACATGCCATGGTCATGGCAGCAGCAACCAAGAAGGAACTTTCAGAGGAGTGTTCCACTATTCATCCTCATAATAAGGATTCCAGAATGATGGATAGATGTGAGAAGCAAGTTTTTTCTTCAGCAGCCTTTGCCTTGCAGTCACTGAACTACCTTTCTCATTTCACTAGGTTGTAAAGGGATCTGATCAAGGAAGTATCAGATACCCTTGAAAGCGCTGTAGCTGAGGGAGTACAGGAATAAGTAGCTTCCCAGTTAGCAACCCTACATTCTGTAGGTAACTCTTCCATGAGGCTCATTGGACATGCAGCTGAAGGAGCGAGTAGGGCAGCTGGTTCCGGCATCTCTATGAGGAGGCATGCCAGATGCACCTATGCATTTTTGTGGAGCCTTTTAAGTCTTCATTTGTCAATGCCTCATTTGACAGCTCATCCTTTTTTGGCCCAAAAATCAAAGATATGCTATCCAGGTGTGAGAAAGAAGGTAAGACCCTTTCTGCTGAGGGCATATGTTTTATTGCTCCTCAGAGACCCTACCCTAAAGGTCAGAGAGGTGTCAGAAAAATTTGGCTCAAGAAGTCTCAAGGCTCTTCAGAACAAGGGGTCCCTAGAGTCTTTCTTCAGGAAACCCTTTCAGCCCTCCTGAAAGGAGGCCTGATTGTCCATCTCTGGAGGCAAATGGGGTGCAGACTATTCCTGCACTGGAGAGCGTGGTAAAAGATAACTTCCAGTTTATGGGTGCAGAGGATAATATTCAGAGATTACCAAATTCCCTTTTCTCAACAACCCCCTTCAAACAGAAAAATCTCAGATGTTCTACCCAGTCAAAAAATCAAGCAGTCATTCAAATTCAAATACTGCTAGAAAAAAAGAGTCATCCAAGAGGTCCCCTGAGACCAGAGAGGAGTCAGAACTTACTTAAGGTTCTTTTTAATTCCAAAGAAAATGGGACTGAAGACCAATTCGGGATCTCGGCAGATTAAACAAGTCAGTTTGATGCCAAATGTTCCAAATGGTCATGATTCATTCCATACTTCCTTTTCTGGAACAGGATGATTGGACGTGCTCTATAGCTCTTCAGGATTTGGCGTACCATATAAAAATGGAAAGATACTCCAGAAGACACCTATGCTTCTGGGTGGGAGACAGTCATTACCAGTTCAGAGTGCTGCCCTTTGGTATTACTACAGCCCCCCACAGTGTTTATCAGATGTATGACAGTGATTGCAGCTCACCTGAGACAACAAGGATTCTGTGTGTTTTCTTATTTAGATGACTGACTCATATCTGCCCCAACCAGGCATCTACTTATCCATGCAAGAGACTCTGTTCCCCAAATCTGTACAGAACTAGGCATAATGATAATCACACCTGGACCCTTCCAAAACACCAGAGTTCATAGGAGCACTATTGGATATTACTCAGATGATTGCAAAACATCCTCCCTCCAGAGTGTTAACAGTTAGGCATCAAACACACAGATTAATCCAGAACAGGAAGGTGGCTGCTTGACATGTTCTACAGACTTTAGGATCAATGGTGGCGGCCGCGATAGTATTAGTTCCGTTAGCCAGATTTCACATGAGGATACTACAATGCCTTCTAGTTGTCCAATAGTCAATCATCCATCAACCGATGTCTCACCAAATTCTCATAACAGGCACGTGCAAAAGGACCTTGTCATGGTGGATTCAGTCAGAACAGTTGACACAATGTCAACCCATTATTTTCCCTCAACCTCAGGCCACTGTGACCACTGATGCTTCCCAGATGGGAAAGAGGGGCATTATCTAAGGAAGGTGGTCTACGGAACCTGGTCTGCAAAGAGGCCAATCTGCACATAAACATCCTGGAGATGAGGGCAGTGCTTCTGGCATTGGAAGCATTCCAGTCTGCTCTTCCTCTGGGAACGGTGGCAATTCAGTCAGACAACATGTCAGTGGTCTGGTACATAAACAAGCAAGAAGGAACCAGATCTTACAATCTCTGTGTTGAGAAGCCCTCAGAGTGTAGCAATGGGTGATCTCATCCAGCCACTTTCATATAGCGATTCACATTCCGGGAAAGTCCGATGTGATAGCAGACAAGTTCGGCAGATCTATTTTCACGCCTCATGAGTGGTCCCTCAGTCAGGCAGTAGAAGAGGACATTTTCCAAAGTTGGGGCCAACCTTGCTGTGACATCTTTGCATCTCCTCTAAACAACAAATGCATCCTTATCTTCCTTTACCTGCTGAGGTGACATGGAGGGTAGTGCAGTCTGCTATTTGCAGAAAATACTTTTAAAAAGAGACATTTTCACCTCCCTGCAGAACAATCAGAGGTTTTCTCAGTCTCTATCAGGGAGATTTCAACTTCCTGAATGTCCCCAAGTACACACAATGTGAGCAGACACGCCACTTCACTCCTCTTCCTCCTCCTCCCTACCTGACTGTTTCAGTGCTGAGGTCGCTAACTTGAACCCCAGTCACCTTAGTCAGAATCAGGGTTTCACTCCTCTGCTCCACAAAGCAAGCTATCTGTTCTGGTAATATTTGTAAAATATTCCAGATAAATGTACTGGGGCTGAGGTTTTCTGGTTATTCTTTTATATCTGCATCTCCTAATCATCCCCAAGTCACATCTATTTCTTGTGGATTTCCCTGTTGTAGAAAGTACTTGGTCACCTTTTAAACAAGTAAGACAAATGTGTCCATCACTTCTCCCTTCCAGATTTTTTCCTTTCAGCTGTTGTGGTATGTGTTCCTGCTAGATCAGTTAAAACTGATTAACCTACAAAACACCAATCGATAATCCTTACCAGAGTCTCCAGTCTCCTGTTCTTACACATCTCCATTATATTCTGCTTTTCCTGTTCCTTTCACTTGTACCCATTCTTTCACTCCTCACTACATCAGACTTAATTTGGCCTTGACTGTATAGTAAACATGCAAACTTTTCAAAACACTACTTTTGCCACCATTTTCTGATTCTTGAAGGAATGCTGCTGTAATATTTTGGTGATGTAAATTAAGCCTGCTTTATGAATCCATGTCTTTTGACAAAGATGCTGCATGTCAACTGTAAACATCAGCCTTATGTTTCCATTCCTGCATCCATAACCCATTTTGCTGTGTCTTTCTTTCCCTTCCATTTTTTTCATTAAAAGTAGAAGAAAAATGTCTTCTGTGAGATCCAAACCCTGCTTGGCCAAACTCCTACCATGCTACTATGACTCTTCTTTCTGGAAATCATTTCTTCTTAAAATATGGTTAAGCTAACTAGCTTCATTTGCTTGATAACCACATCGTGAGCTTCCTGAATCTAGTGGCCCATTGCTTATTCCTTTTGTTCTCTTGATAGCTTTAAGTCTTCCACTTTACATTTTTCTGTAAATATCTTATTCACGTCTTCAGTGACATCTACCTATTTTTTGTTTATTTTTATAACAGACAGCCAACTTATTTTAACTTTTCTAGTTACTCTGACAATACCTCAGATACTGCTCTACATAATGGATTTTGTTTCTAGAACTACCTGTTCCACCATCCCCACAAATTTACTGTGACTTCTATGTGCCACACATGTTTGTTGACTCTCTAATTTTACCAAAGTTTAATTATTCTCTAATGTACATTACTTAATCAAGTAGCAGTAGCGCTGGTAGTGGACAGAACTGTTAATGAAAATGAATCCTATAAACAGCTTATTGGTAGCTAACTCCATACTATAGATGTTTTGGCCCTGGCAGTACTTCTTGTGACTTGGGCGGAACTATTAGCCCAAGCACGGTAGGAGCCAGGTGAGGAGGGATAAGAATGGACAGTTACTGCCACTCACTCTTCATAAGGGCTGGCAAAGTCCTGTTGCAGGAAGACCATACAGGGAGGGCCAAAGATGCAGCCTCCTTGGGACTGTGAATGAGTATAAGCCTGCTAAGTAGTGTACCACACTTCAGATTTACAGGTATGTGTGTGCATTTGGGTTTACACAGAATTCTACTCATAGTTTCATAGATAAGTACTAGGCTAACTGCCCTTGTGGACCATTTTAAGCCTAGATAATTTCTCTTAGTAAGAATCAAATCCTGTACCTTTTGCCTGTGAGGTAAACACCTTAGCCATTATGACAATGCCCAACCCATGGAGTGTGTTGGATTTGAACCTAACTCACCTGTGTTCTGTTCATGAACTCACTGCACTTACACTTATGCCACAGGGAAAGCTATGGAATGGCTAAGAATAGTGAGCATTGCACCATGCTGTCTAGTAAGTATGTATGCGGCTGTTTAAATCATTCAGGAATCTCATAATCCTTGATGAATGACAGCTGTGATATCTAGATATTTCCATTGTCTGCAGTTGTCCTTGCTTGGCAGCAATCAGCATAATGAATAACATAATAAGAGATAGAGGCTTGGAAATTAGGGTGGTTGGCCTGTTAGAACAGGGACGCACACACAGATAAGAAAATAAATAAAAAAGCGTACTCTCCATTTTCCATGTTTGACCATTCCATTTTCAAAGAATAATTACTTTTCAACTTAGTTTACTTGCTTTACTGGGTGGATAGTGCAGACTTTCCTCACATCTTTTCAGACATGTTCCAGCTAATGCTTTTCTGGGTGGATAGTGCAGACCTTTTCAGATGTTATCAGACATGCCAGTTAAGGTACCCAAGACTAGGTTAGAGTGTGTCATTCCATGAGCATATATTCATACGGTTCTAAACTGAACTCAAAAATACTAAAAGTTCAAAACATATTTATTTATTTTATTTTATTTTATGTTTATTTACTGGGATAGTCCAACTGGGTGGGCAGTCCATTTTCAACTGAGGGCTAGGGGGGAAAGCCCCACTAGTTACAGAGAAAACATAATCTAAGAAACTACAATCATAGGATGAGAGAACAAAAATAACCTCACAGAGAATACATAATATAAGAAAATACAAACTTAAGTTGAGACCTTCAAAAAGTCCGATGATTTACAATATATATATATATATATATATATATATATATATATATATATATATATATATATATATATATATCAAATAAAACGATTGCTGGAAAGGCACGAAAAGTAGGCACCGGTGAAATAAAGTAGACTAATCCAGGAAATACTCAACACATAAACGCCACAATACTTGTATGTTTCCATCGTAATCCAGGCATCATCAGACACACCATATCTCCAAAAGTCAACAGTTTTAGGAGGTATTAGGAGGGAGAGAGCAAAAGCAAACATATATATGGGTCTACTTTGACCCATCAAAATTACAATTCACCGAACTGCAATTTTCCAAGTTCTTTTTTGCAAATGTGTATTTATTTCAAAATGCACTTTCATGAAATCTAAGTCACCAAAACAAAAAATAAAACAAAAAAATACACTAAACACATGTATAAAGGGGGACAAGCCTCCCTGCACCCCCCACACTCCAGTTACTTATATATACTAACCTCAGGGGGAAAAGGGAATATTCCCTTATCCTCACTGTACAGCAATCTGCAACAAGCTCCCCTCCCATATACCACTGAGGAAACACCATACCTGCATCATCACAGGATCCCAGAACTGGCGACCTCTCTTTGCTGAACTGATTTCAATAAAGTGCATTTTTGGATAAATGCACTTTCGCAAAAGTGGACTCAGGGGAAATTGCAGTTCGGTGAACTGTAATTTCAATGGGTCAAAGTAGACTCATATATATATATATATATATATATATATATATATAGTTTGACTTCATATTCTTGAAATGCTGAAATACCGAATTTCAGCATTCCGAGACCATGAAGCCGAACCATTAACAATACCGAATCCCACAATAATGAATAACACAATCACAAACATACATACACCATACACCACATAACACATACACACCATAACACCCACAGCACACAAATCAAACAACCCTACACTATATATACCAACTCCGAGATCGCACATAACATAAAAAAAAAAAAATACGGCATTCTCCACTCGCTCGCACACAAATACACATCACACATACACAAACACCAACAAATCCAACACTCACACTCATACTTACACCTCCCTACCCTTACCCACACATACAGCATACAAAAACACACACAAACACTCACTCACCTCAATTTTAGGCACCATAACACTACATGCAACATACCGGAAATGCATAAGCGCGAATTTGAGATATTCATATTCGCTCTTAAGCACTTTTGGCATTCTGAATGTTCAGCTTCTTGATCTCGGAATGCTGAAATTCGGTATTTCAGCATTTCAAGATTATGAAGTGAAACCACACACACACATATATATATATATATATATATATATATATATATATATATATATGATATGTAATATAAAACTTACAAGATAGATCCCAAATGCTTGAATTTTCATGCTAGAAAATACACACACAATATCTGTTTCATCAGGGAGCAAGCCTCCCTCTCCCTGTGCACCCCCCTGCTACGTATGTTTTCCAAGTCTTAGACTGCACCATAATGTAGTAAGGATCAATACCCTGATCACCACTGTGCTGCAGTCCTGCACAGTTTAGATTCCTCCAGAAAGAAATACTGCTCCAATTCTTTTGCCGGTTCAAGCTTTCATGATTTGAGCATGTATGCTCAATCTTATAAATGCCTAGCTTTTGATATTTCGAGATTCTAAAGTTGAACCAGACATACACTGTGGGCTGCTTACAGAAGATGAGTTTGAAGGTCTAGCTGAGTAAGTGTAAGATACGGTGCACTATTTAATGACCAGAAGCTGTGCTATCTACCATGTACTCTGCATGAGGGCAGCTGCCTCCAAGGTAGAGCAGAACTAATCTGACAAGACACATCTATTAAATAGTATTGCCTGATGGTTTCATTAGTGCCAGAGATCAAAGCAAAGGACATGACCATTTCACTGGGAGGCAATATTTCTCCAAAACAGCAGGGATGACTTCTGGCAGAGATAAAACTTTGCACAATAAAAAAAAAAAATCATACCATTTTACTGATAAAAACCTAGAGGCTTTAACTCATGATCAGACAAAGGAAGAGTATTATTTCCTACTGGACTGATAATAAATGACTTTGAAAGGAAATTGCATGTTTTTTTACTGGCTGAGATGTCAGTGGCTTCACAGGAAAATATTTGGATTGCTTTCAGATAGTGAGAGATTCAAAATGCTTACCATACTAATGGGCTCATAATGAATATGCAAATGCTGTGGCTAAGGAATAATTGGTTCCTTGGAAAAGTTGCCAACATGAGCACATGTTTAGAGGGTATTATGCACTAGGGGTTTTCAGTCAATTTGAACAGTAGTTACTTTAGAGATGTAATGTACTTTTCTGTTAGTCATTCTTTTCCCATTCTGTGATCTGTTTTCTGTGCTTCACTGCAGAGTTTTGTGATCTGGGACCTGTATCTTGCCATGAAAATATAATACTGTGTGCCTTTTAACAAATTTTGGCAATTGGACTTCTTCCCATTTCCTGATGATGGCATCCTTTCTAAAAATTGATGCTGTCACTGTCATCAGTAGGAAAAGGGTGCACTGTGCTCTTTAATCCACCATGTAACACACAGGTCTTACAATTGTTAACCTTTACTCAGTATGCCCGTATTCTCAGTGCACAGTTTCAGACAAGAACATTTCATCACAGCAAAAGCATTTTTCTAGTTCTCAATGCAAAACAAGGATAACTCTTATGACATGGGGGGGGGGGGCAGGGATGCAGCACTTATCCCTCCCATTAACTGACACTTGGAAGCCAAGACAACCTTAAAGAAACACTGTTTTATGTTTTCTGGTGATGTCTAAATGGTTTCCATGTAGAATTTAAGCTTTTTTGATCACAGCATACTTAACATAACATTCCCTTCTCTGCCACATTCGAATTAGAAGAGAATGATCTCATCTTTTATAAATTAAACTTTCATGACTAAAAAAAGATTTACATCACATCTTCTGAGAATAATATTTACGCACCAGTTCCTTTTTCTGGTTTGTATTACAATCTACTCTACCATAATAATTTCTAACTGGTCAGACATTACACATTCCTTGCTTCATGTCACTGCTTGAAGTACTGAACACCCATTTTCCACTAAGAAAATTTGTAAAACAAGCAGGATGTGCCACCAAGGCTCTGTCATATGACCTAGCTGGGCTGTGCCTCTTATTAATATAATTAAGCTTCCATAAAAGTGCCAAATTTTGTAAAATATGCTGAAGGTTTTCTAATCAAAATCACATCTGGTCCTTTCTTCTGCTTTGTAATAAATGAGAACTGACAGCTGTGTATATGACAAACATGCTGCTCTGCAGTTATTCCTTTGGGGGCCACAGTGCTTGACATTTCACCCTGGCATTTGTCAGATTTGCTAGCTTGCTGTAAATTGGAAATTGGCATATAATCCAGGAGTGCTGTTTAGCGTTGTAATATTTGTGCAGTCGTTCAGGGCATCCTTAGACTTTTGTCCTTGCAGTGATTTATTTATTTTTTATTTCTTTTATTTTTTTTTTTTATTTTTGGCTGGGCATGAACACCATTACATTCAGAAATAAGTCTGGGAAAGTCTGGGAAAGATAGATTTTCCAAGGTATATGTAGAAGCAATTGACCAATATATATGCCTTCTGAAATACTGAGTCACAAATCTATACAATGCGTAATAAGACCAATAAAATAATCTGCTAAAATTGTTTTTTTTCAGCAAATAATACAGTAAGATTTCAAATGAAGTGACTTTAGAGAAATAAAATTGAGCGTTCTGAAAAATAATTGAGAAATGCTACATTGTAAGTGGTACTAAACTAGATCCAAAATGATAATATACTGAGACACCAGTTTCAGGTGTGGCTGCCTATTGTACAGGTAGATAGTTAAGTAGAGTTGCAGATGAAGAGTGTGTGTGTTCAGAAGAATATGTGCAGCAAACCATACCAGTTAAAGCTCTGATTCCTTGTGGTGTTTTGAGATAATAGAGACTAGTTCAGAATCAGGAAGTCCCTACTCTAAATTCTGGACAAAGCACAATGTTATCAAGGGGCATGGCATACTAAAACCAGCACATGGTTCTCAAAACATATGACAAGTGACTAATGTACTGCACTCATGTGATGCACAGCACATCACCGCTACTTCAAGTATACAACCAGCAGTTCTGAAGATATGTTATTTCACCAAAGTACCCAGTAGGGCATGCAACTTGAAGGTATGTGGATACACAGGAAAGTATACATTTTAGGGAGTGCTGCACTGATACAGTGAGTGTCACTTTGAACATATGCTAGTTATGCGACTCCCCTCATTACCAACAGCTGTCCATGACTGAATATTTAAGAGTACTTTTGGCTTAGATACATATCTGACATCTTTACAAGCACCTTGACTATATGTTAGCTGAGAGGTGCAGAATAAAACTGATTGTGACCCGAACAACCCATGATTGTCTAGCAATCCATGCAGTTGAATAGCAGAAAAGAGGGGGTAGTACCCCCTGCTTGGGGGAGGGAGACAGTCTGCCTCACTGTATGTCCATACCTGACTGGACAGAAGACTACAGGACATGCAATGTTTGGGCCAAGGATATTCTTGGCTATGCCAAGAAACATCTAGATTTTGTCATTCATCAACTGTGTATATGAATGTGCACAAGGCAAGCATGCCATCACTTCTATGGACATATGAATTTCATCTTTTAAATGAGAAGTAGGGTGAGCCAGAAAATGGAAAACCTTTATAGTTGCCTGGACGATGGCCAAGACCAGCTCATCACAATCAAGGCAGAGGCTAGAAGGTTGGCGGATATGGACATGGAAAAAGGGGTTTAGAAACTTGCAGCTGTTTTAAGTTCTTCAGTAGTCATATATCAGCTACATACGTCATAGAGGCAGCACTGATCTGTTACTTACAAGTCTTTCTGGAAAGCTGCAGGAACATTTCGTATGCAATCCTGTTCACCTGGGCCGTACCTGCAAATGGTCCACTGAGATCAGTGTACTAGCCCTGCAAATAAATATAAATAAGTAAATAAAGTATAAATGGCACACTGCAGTACTGCATTGTTGGTTACTGATCTCACTACCTGTAGTGTCTTTTTGCACAATCTGCATTCTGCAACAGGTGCCTACCAAATTGCTGTGAATGCTGCACAACAAAATAATTCTAGCACAGACATAAGTCATTGACTAATGAATGATAGTTTCATCATGATGTCTTCATGCTTATACTCCATAATGCAACAAATGACACAAAGGGGAGATCATGAAATACATAACCTGCTTTTAAGCAAATACCAATGGCATGCCGCCATATTAAAAGCACAGGACCCATAATTTCAAGCCCCAGTAGAAAAAAAAAATCTTGAATAACAATAAATCTTCCAAACTGCTATGATAACATTAAAGCATTTATAAGTAAAGGGAATACTCCAATGTATCACTGCCACAAAATTAATGAATGTAAGTCATTTTTGCACATCTCCTTCATAATTCTGAGGATTACACTTACTGTCCATGCAATTTCAAAAGAAACCTTGATTATATCTAAAAGACATCTTAGCTCCATTCTTGTCTCAGACTTTTATGTCTTGTTTGTGATTCACTGATTTTTCCATATCATTGGTCAGGAATGTCATGTAACCTGCAGACCACATATCATGTACTGCATCTGTTACCACCGGAAACAAATTATAGTGGATAATGATGCTATGAAGAAAAATGGCAAGAGTTGAGATGTGACATCTATAGTATAAAAGAGACATAGTGACCATCACCATAGGATGGAATATCAGGCACTACGTTTACATGCTTGAACCCTATTATATATTTATCAGTGATGACAGTACACATCCTGCCTCTGTGCACCTATTGTCAACTGTGTATCAGACCCATAATGTTCATTATATCTCCTTGCAGTACCCTTTATCTATCCTGGTTGTAGGACAAGGTTTTCATTTTTCTAAAGGGTGAGGATTATTTTTTTCATTTGTTATATACCTTGCTTGTACTAGGGGTTCACCACAGAGGTTTGTTTCTGAATTTGGCATTATATTTGTGGTGGATCAGAGTTCATGTCTCAAATGCAGAAATTGAGATAAGCACTGAAGCTCTTTGCAAATGCAGATGTTTTTGACAATGAGTCTTCAAGGGGAGAGAAGCTTTTGAAATGCACCATGTCATCAGCTAATTGCAGCATGTTTGTTTTAGACAAATCTTAAAAGAGAACAGATTTTGTAGGCATATTAGATTGGATGAAAATCACAAAATGGTGGTATTACCTGATCAATGATAGGCAGACAGTGGTGTTGAGCATAGTGATACAATGTATATTATGATCGAATCAAATATATGTATCCTGCTGGTGGGAGAGAACACTACCATAGGATCATGGACTCACAGGAAATACAAGACAACTGAATCTTTTGACAATTTATGCCATACGGTACCCACCCTCAGACTGAACCTCCTGTCTTCACTATCTGGTCAAATAATTTGACATTGATAAAATCTAGGAAGCATTGTTTATAGTTATTTGCAGTAGCATAGGTCCTCAAATGTATAGAGCAATAGTTGAAATCCCCAGGAATAATAATGTTTATGTCTATATGAAGGTACTCAAGTATGTTATGTATGTTTTATGGAAAATGAGTGACAAGAAAGTGCTCTATAGCTAAACAGGATGTGATAGGGGATCTTATTGATATCTGCTAGGTCATTTAAGAGTTTCCAGCTGTTATCTTGTGATATAAGTCTAGATGTGATGGAATTTCAGAGGAATAGAGACACTGCCACGTACATCAGTGGTAATGTCAGTGTTATGTCTAAATAAATGGTAGGCATTGAATCTCAGCAAGGAAAGTGTGTTGATGCATTTGAACAATATTTAAGTGATGATGTGTATTTTCTGTGGGCAACAAGGCTTATAGGGAAAGGAGTGACTTGTGCAAGATTCTATCATTGATCAGTGCTACAGTTGCATTATCCAGCTTTGGCTTTGCAAGATTGGTAGATGTAGCAGAGTGGCAGTAAAAAAGACACCATGGGGATGGGAAACACTTTTGCCAATATACAAAGCTCCTTATAAAGATGCATTACATTACTTGCAAAGCAGTTTGCATTGCCATCCATCTTCTTCCAGGAATACAAGTATTGTACCACCCTTGGAATGACACCAGAGTCTCATATGATTATTTAAGTAAATTATGATCTGATGTTGTCATTTTCATTCATTCCTCAATGAATGGGTTTCAAATCTGATCCTCGGATCTGACTTGGCATGCTACTCCAGATTCTAGGATCCAACTCTCAAACTCCTCCATTTATCCTTAATGACCCTGACCACAGAATTACCTCAGATCTCATTTGCCACTTTATGGTTCAGTCAGGATTGCGATCTCTCAAGCTCGTTTGGGGTTTAGTGAGTTTAAAAACTTTATATATTTGTTTTAAATCTTCTTCCATTTCATTTATATATTAGTATCTCCCGAACCCTCTATCTAGACAAATATACTTACCAAATTTAAAAATCTTCATTACCATTGTTTGTAACCTTTCTTTCTTTCCTGTACCTCACGTTCAGGTACTTTAGTTATACCACTGCTGGTTTTTCTTATGGTTAAAACTGTATGAAAAATAAAAAAAACCTTCCTTTTCTTTTTTAACTGTCTGGCTTTCTGCCACATGTTTTTTCTCTTGCAGTATGGCTGAAAATCTAACTGTCTTTAAAAAGTGCACTTCCTCTGGACATAAGATTCCCAACTTGGATGCCCACAGGGAGTGCATCTGTTGTTTAGGCCCTGTACACCTGGACACTTCTTGTAGTATTTGTGCTGGATTTAACAGTGATAGAAGGAACAAGCTGGTTCGTAAGGGCCATATTCCTGCTTCTGCTCTTCCTTCTGGTACATCAACATCAGGGGCTCAAATCCCCTCTCATAAGTCCAAGGAGCCCAGGGAGCACAGAAAATGCTCCCAGCAAGATCTCCAAAGTCTGCTTTGGCTTCTGAACCACAAGCAAAAGCCCTCAGATCTCACACCTGCAGCTTTGAAATCTTCTCATCTCCAAAGCCCACAATCCTCCCCAGAGCCAGAGTCCCTGAGATTGAGATTTCCCTTTCTTCAGGAAACTCCCAAAAAATCTTCCAGACCATCTTCCACCTCCTCTTCTGTCAGGTCTTCCCAGAGTCTTTCAGAAGCAGAGGTGGATAGGATGATTAGAACATTTCTCATAACACAGATCCAGATGAGAGTATTGTCGGGTCTGTCTCCCATCAGATCCATGAGCCTCAAACCACTCACTCATACAGTTATAATTCCTTCTCTGATCTGACCTTCTATTTTAGAGACCTCAGATCCAGGATCTCCAAGAGTTGAACTGATGGATCTGAAGTTACTTCTTTCTTTGATTTCAACTCCTTCCCTGATCCATTTGGGTTTATCCCCACTGTAGCAGGGTGTATCTTGGAGCTGGTGTGTCAGCCTCAGATCTGACAAAATGTCTTCTACTCACCTCAGGACTTAGGCACTAGACACTTCGGCTTTAAGTCCTTCCTTAGAGACAAGGGTCTCGGTGGCCCCTGGATTGTCTGATCTGACAGTTTCAGCTCAAGTTGGATCGTCATCACCTTCTCTTCATCCTTCTGCTTTTGAGGTGGTGGAGAGGGTCTTCTCTCATCTGAGAGCAGTTTTTACTCTTACATCTTCAGATCCAGTTCCTATTCCCCCTTCAGATCCTGTGTTTGAGTTTACTTATCCTATCCCCCAGGTGCAGCCTTATGAGCCATATGAGCTTCCAGGCAGATCCAGTTAAGGAACTCGTCCACTTCTTAGGATACCTCTCCAGAGCATTCCACTGAAGAGGTCCCCCTGAAAGAAGTCATGCAAAAGGAGTCACTTGGATTCCCTACAGGAATCCCTCACAGATGACACTGGTTTTGATGAAGAGGAAGGTCCCCTAGATCACCATTTGAAGAAGTCTTCTTTAAAGAAATTTTAGAAATCCTACACCAGAAAGGTTTCTCGTCATCCCAAATCCCTTCCCAGGAGGAATCAGTGTTCATTGAAGCCTTCTGGTCTGGCCCATGTATGTCCTGGGTTATGCCCCCCATGGATGAGCTTATAGATCTTTTCTGCCACCAGGCATTAAAGGAACTGGGTGCCATAGAACTGATTTCTAGTTGCCCATAAAGGATTTTGAGTGCCCCTACAGACACTCAATATCAGATGAAAGGGATCCCTGTGGATGCCATGGTTGTTGCTGCAGCCACCAAGAAGGAGCTAGCCGAGCAGAGGTCTATTGCTCACCCACCCCAATAAGGAGTCTAGGGCATTGTGCAGGTATGGGAAGTGAGTCTATGCCTCAGTGACCTTTGCTTTATGGTCATTGACCTACCTGGCACACTTCACTAGGTTACAGATGGACTTAGCTAAGAAACTGTGTTGTCAGAGAAACAAAATCTTTTTCTTCATGACTAGCCACCCTACAGCCTATATGAAATGCATCCATGAGGTTAATCTCACATGTAGCTGAAGGTTCCTCATGGGCCGTTGGTTCAGGATTGGCCATTTGAAGACATACCTGGATGAGACTGTGTGATTTTGCAGACTGCTTTAAAGCATCATTCATCAACACTTCTGTAAGGATATTAGATATTTTTATCTGTGCTAGCATGACTGCCTGAAGTCTTGTAAATAGTCATAAATAATTGTAAATTACCCTGTGTTACATATGCCAGCATGACTGGCTATAATTTTGTAAATAACTTTATGTCTTTTGATTATCACTCTGATTTATGTGTTCTTCTGTCTAACCAAATATACTTGTTCTTTGTAGAGAGAGTTCTGAAGATATGTTATGCCAGAGTCAGCTGACCTAGATGTGATGACATTGTGTGCCAGGGTTGAGAGAACAGAATTTTTGCTGCAGCTGTTTGTTTACTTTTCAAAGTCTGATATGAGAGTAGAATTCTTATAGCAGCTTACTGTTACTTTTGGAAAAGATCTGCTATAAAAAGCAGGTTCTGAGTCAGTTGTTCAGTTATTGTTCAGTAGTTGTTTTCCAGAGCTGTTCAGCAGTAGTAGTCCAGTTGTTTCCAGAAGAGTAGTTGTTGCAATGGCTGAGAACAGACAAAAGCCTGGAGTGTGGACATAATTTCTCATATTACATTGCAGAAGTAAAATTATAATATTGCCTTTCTAATATATTTAGTTTAGATAGGGTCAGTTAATCTTCAGATAGTCAGGGAACTACAGCTAGATAGTTAGAGGTTTCTTAAATGAACATGAGATCTATCACAGTATTATTTTCATATTTCCTGTGTGTGAAACTCTGGTGTTTATTGGAATCAGTTATTCAGTACTTACGTGTTTTAAATCTTTTTATTTATTATTAAATGTTTTACTACCTCTCATTGTGGTTGGCTGTTTAGTTACTATTTTTAATAACTTGAAAGTGTTTATGCTTAATGTGAAAACACCAGGGCCAGTCCAAAAAGCCTTACTGCTTAGGATACATGCTACTGTTTGTTTTAATATCTATTTTAGTCAATATAACTGAACACCCCTTTTGAAGGGTATTGTGGTATTTGACTGCTTGCAGATGTTACCATGTAATTTGGGTAAAGAAACACAGCAGACAGATCTATGTTTGTCTTTCCCAAGAGTGTGTGGATATGTGAATGTCAGACATTTAGGAGTGAGTGTGTCATATACCTATAACTGGGACACAGTGCTCTGCAGTGGTTTGTGTGGAGACTCATTTGGGGACCTGGAGTGAAGCATATGGTACAGTCCCAGGTTTGAAACTTGTTCCCAGTGTACGCTTATTGGAAATTGTGTATTTCTATCCCTGCTTTTAGTGACACCCCCTTTCCGTAGACAGTGGTGAGGATTGAGACTCCTTAGTTACTGCTCCTGGGTAAAGTGGGCTCGTCACAGCTCCCTTTGATAGATCTTCCTTGTTTGGGCCAACCACTAAAGACACACTTTCACTCAGTGAGCAAGACAGAAATTCCTTATCTGCTGTCGGAATTCATTTTTCTGTCCCACAGTAACCATTTTCTAAGAATCAGCTTGGTGGTAAAAAGATGTGGTTCCGAAAATCTCAAGAGTCTTTTTAAGAATCTTTCAGAGATTTTTCTCAGAGAGGCAGAGGGAGAAAAAATATAATGGAAGATGCTGCTCACATGGCAGAGGGGGTCTGCAGAACCAAGTGTTTTGAGACTCCTTCTCTGACAGGCCCTTTCAGTGCTCCTGAAAGGTTGTCTGACTGTTCTTCTCTACTGGCAGTTGAAAGGGCTTATCCTTGCACCAAAACAGCTGGACAGTCATCTCAGAAGACTCATGGGTGCAAGGGATTATATCCAGAGGATATTTTATTCTCTTTTTTCAACTTCCCCCAATGAAAAGAAAATTTCTCCCTGATGTTCTATACAATCAGTGACAGTCAGCACCTCTAGATGTTCAAAAGCTGCTGGACAAATGAGTCATCCAAGAAGTCCCTCTAGGCCACAGAGGATATGGATTTTTTTCAAGGTTCTTTTTAGTGCCAAAGAAAACAGGGGACTTGAGACCCATCTTGGATCTCAGTTATCTGAACCAGTTCATAAAGAGTTCCTAGTTCCAGATGGTCAAGGTTCAGGCCATTTTGCCTGTCTTACAGAAGGATGACTGGATGTGCTTCATAGATCTTCAGGATGTGTACTATTATATCAAAATGAACAGAGACTCTCAAAGATACTGGGAGGCAGCCATTACCAGTTTGGAGCCCTGCCCTTTGATCTCACTGCAGTCCCCACTTTGTTCACCAAATGCATGGCAGTGGTAGCAGCTCATCTAAGACTGCATGGAATCAGAGTGGTTCTTTATTTAGATGACTGTCTGTTTACTACTACAACCAGGCATCACCTACAAAATGCTAGGGATTACTTACTTCAGTTATCCAATTGCTTGGGAATCCCAATCAGTCTGTCGATGTCCCACCTGCAACCAGTTCAAGTCTTGGAGTTTATAGGGGCTTACCAATATACAGTCAATCGTCTTGTTCTCTTACCACAAAACAGAGTTCTTGTCTTAAGATTGCATGTCAGACAAGTTCTTTCTCATCCTTCTCTCTAAGCAAAGCTGATTCTCAAACCCTAGGATCAATGGCTGCTGCGATCACCTTGATACCTACAGCTCACTTTCCCATGCAAATCCTCTAGTGTACTCTAGAAGTACAATTATCCTTTCATCAACAGCCTTTAACATCCTATAAAAATAGCTCAGGTTTGCAAGGAATCCCTACTGTGGCAGGTACAGTCCGATGATGTTTGTCTAGGATATCCCTTTACCCTTCCTCCCCCACTCACCATGTTGAACATGGACACCTCCCAGTTGAGGGGGTGGGCATTTCTCGGAACAGACTGTTCAAGGCCCATGGTCACCAGGAGAAACCAATTTGCATATAAATGTCTTAGAGATCAGAGTGGTCCTTTTAGCATTGCTAGCACTTCAGAACTCTCTTCCTGTGGGACAATTGTGCTCCAAATGGACAATATGTTGGTAGTTTGGTATATCAACAAACAAGGGAAAACCAGATCTTGCCCCCTTTGTCATGAAGCAATGAGAGTTTGACAGTGGGCAATGTCAACCAACCATTTTCATGTGGCAATGCATATACCAGGGAAATCCAGTGTTCTGGTGGACAGGCTCAGCAGGACTATTCTGATGTCTTACGAATAGTCTCTCAATCAAACAATGGCAAATATGATTTTCTGTAACTGGGGTCATCCTTGCTGTGATATTTTTGCCACTCCTCTCAACAACAAATGCAGCAGGTTCTTTGCCCTAATTCACCCTCAGGGTCAGTCACCCAGAGATGCTGTAATCCACATTTGCCCTCCCCCCGGTCTCCTATATGCTTAGCCTCCCCTACCTCTAATTCTTAAATTACTTCAGAAAGCAATCCAGTTGAAGAGCAAAGTAATCCCCATTGCTGTTCCATAAAGACAGAGTGTTTCTACAAACAAATCTTTCCTTTATACCAAATGTGTGTTCAGAATCTGACTCAAAGCGATCCATAGACTTGCTAGTTTTCTTTCCCAACTATGGCAATAAGCCAGAATATAACCTACACCAACTAGATGTACATAGACAATTACGTTTCTACTTGCATAGAACAAAGAACTTTAGAAAAACTGACCAATTGTTTGTGTCCTTCTCAGACTACAAGAAAGGTGTTCCAGTTACTAAAGTCACACTTTTCAGATGGTTATCAGATTGTATTACATTTACCTACAAATTGCAGAACAAAAAACTTCATTCTAGAAGAGCTATAGCAACCTCTTCTGCCTTTCAATTGATACCATTTGTGCTGCAGCAACATGGGCAAGGCCTCATAACTTTATTACTCATTACAAAGTTGATTTGGCCTCCAGGGACAGGGCATCTTTTGGGTCCACTGTTCTGAAGAGTATTCTCCTTTGAGCCACCCAAGAAAGATGGTGCTAGGGATGCTGTCCCAACCAGTACAGAATGAAGGCGAGATAGGACAACATCACCTAAAGAAGTTATGTACTCACCATAATGTTCCATGTGTGTTGTCCATCTCACCTTCATTCTTACATCCCACCCTCCTTCCCCAGCCATTAGCTCCTGGAGGACCGAGTGGATTCAGTTGGTGACTAATGTTCTCTGACCCACTTCATAGCTCTTAAGGTAGTAATTAGTTTGTATGTACCTGTTATTATACCAATAAACAAGATCTGGGGAGTTTCCTAGAGCATCATGGGATAGGGTATCAGCCTCAAGTTAGTACAAGGCCTTGAGCTTTTGTATAAGGCCGAGTTGGAACCAAGGATTGGTTCTAATCCCCAACCAGTGCAGAATGAAGGTGAGATGGACAGCACACATGGAACATTATGGTGAGTACAAAACTTCTTTTTTTGCTTATATTGTGGTATCATTCTCAGTGTAGTAGGCTGCTGCTCAAGACTACCTCCTGTCTGGCCTCATATGTATACTCTGAGAGCTCTGCCATGCCTCTCTTCATATAATTCAAGGATGCATGTCTTAAGTCATACACGTCCACCCTAGTAACCTGTCATATCCAAGCTCCTGAGAAGTAACCCACTGTCACACTCTCCTTGCTCAGTCTAGTGAGTAGTGCATTTGTGTATCTCACTGTGGAGTCACTCATGACAAGAACACTGCCATGTGAACTTGATGGGTGAGGAGAACTTAAGGAATGTTGGGTGCCATTTTGCTGATCCCCTTTTAGCAATGCTTTTTGTGGGTGGTGGAATGTTTTTGTGCTGCTGAGAAAATGTTGAGTCAGGTTTGTTCCATGGAGTCCATTGAGGCTTGGAGAAATATTGTTTTTCAGTAAGCAAGATATTGTTTGTTCTCTGCCTCTGGATTACTAGTGCTAGTAGGCTAACAACCAATGGTGTAAGGATAGACTATGGTCCTGTAGTTAACTGAAGCAAGTATATAGTAGGTTAGCTGATAATAAATTAGCCAGAAGTTTTTCCTATTGTTGGCATCTGTCTATCTATTAGAGGGTAAAAATCATGATATCAGTGGGATTTTCAATACATTTTGGAGTGCCTATCAGAGGGTTTTATAATGAGAGATTACCTAACAGAGGGATTTCCAATTTTATTCTGTCTAGTAAAAAACTGGAATAGATTGGGAGTTTACAAAGCTACAACTTGTCGCAATACTCAGTATAGAATCAACAAATGCCAGCAATAAAGTGGCTTGACAAGCTAAATGACATAAAAATGATCCATTTCATGATGTTAAATGACTTGTTTGGGGTGAAATACAGTAGAGTAAGTAATATAGGAACACAGAGGCTGTGTTCACTTTATTTGACTTGCACCTATGGAGTGCACATCTCCCCACTGCTGTATGATGCAAAGCACTGTACAGTCAAGTACAGCATAGAGGCACAAGTGGCCTAGAAATTTAAACAGCAAGTAAAGCTATTCAGCCAACAAATAACAGTACTGGTTTTCTCCTAGAAAATGTGACTTCACCCAGTACACAGCCTTGTTGCTTTTTCTAACAAAGCAACTCATTTATTTAGTCAGAATAAACAGATAAAATTAAAAAAAAAAAAGAACAGCACTACTTGCAATCTAAACACAGGAAATGTAAATAAAACTTAAATTCAGTTACATCCCTGGTTATTAAGGGATTTGTAAACTGGTGAAGTTTGGTTAGAAGTAGTCACTGCAGGACACCTGCTGTACAGCTCTGTGAAGCAGGTTTGTAGGATGAAGGTGCACTGGTCACAACAGTTTAAATGGCAAGGAAACCTAATCAGCCAATTAATAACAGCAATGATCTTCTCCTGGGGAGTGGGATTTCACACAGCACACAACCTAGCAACTTTCTGTTAGAAAGCAACACAATTATGCAGTCAGAACAAGCAAAATTAGTATCAGCACAGTAAATTTAAAATGAGTACAACTCAAACAGAAAGACAAGACCTCCAACTACATCAAAAACTCTAAAGGCAACAGAATACCTTCAAATAGAATACGTAAAAGTTAGTACAACAAAAAGCTCATGTTGTGCTCATTATTAGTCCTCCTGGATATAAGTATCAAACGTAAAAATTTCCTTTCACTTAAAATTGGGAAAAGCTCCAACTATTAACTTTGGAGTATGACAGTGGTAGATAATAAATAATGTCAAAATTTCTCTATCCCGGAAATGAAAATGCAAAAAACTTAATCAACTCCACTTGTATTGGCATCATTTTGTATGTCACTGAAGTGTACTATACTTCAGATTTTCACTTTTCTACTTATTTGACAGTATATATTAGTAGTCATAGAATCCCATATACTACAGCAGAAGCTTATACTGCAGTCTTGCTCCAAATGGTATTAACTTAACACCTGTGACATATGGAATGTCACACTTGCAGCCTACACACATCATTATTTTCTACAGCATTTTCTGAAAAACAAGTTGAAAACTACAAGTCAAAGAAATGTAAATATCTATTTAATAGTAATCAGTATTAAAAAAAAGTATAAAAATCATTGTAGTTTAAAGACATGTCATCCACTTTTTGTAGATGATTTAAAATAACTTGGGTATACAAAGTTAGTCATACTTCACAACCTCTTAGAGCAAGAAATCTGGGCAAAGTCATAAATAATGGGAGACAAAGAACCAAACATGCGGACAATTTTTAAATATTGCTTTTTGAACTTAGAAAGCTGATACAAGAACAGGGTTTGCATTACCTTGAATTTTTTTTTTAAGGATATGATACCTGAAACTAGAATGACTGGCATTATTTTGTGACTTCAGTCCCCAGTGATTTGCAAAAAAGCTAAACAGTTTATGAGGAACAGTCCAAAAATATGAGACAGGAATCTGGACGTTCTGCAAAAATCAGGACAGTTGAGGGACATGGAGTTAGTTTATTAGATGGGGATCTGAAAAGACAACTACAGACAGTTAAAACTTTCTCAGATGATATACGAATAACATTTGATCTTGATAAATATGCAAAAAAAAAAAAAAAACATAAAAAACAGAAACTGCATCACCAAGAAAATAATCTTGGAGAGAAAAGTGATGAAACAAAACTTGAACAGGAGGGGGTGCATGGATACTTGGGAATAGATGAAAGACTGGAAATAAAACATGAACAAATGAGACTGAAGGTTAGAAAGGAATACTTTAGAAAACTAAGGCTAATATTGAAAACTGCTTTGACATCTAAAAATAAAATCCATGCCATAAATCAGTTTATTTTTCCTGTTCTAACTTACAACTTTGGTGTGATTGACTGGCCCCAAACAGTATTAAGTCAGCTGGACAATAAAAGAAGAAAAATGTGTCAAGCTTATCACAAGATATATAAAAAACTGTGCATACCAATGTGATATCCCTGCTCTGGGCCAGTGATCAGGTAGTCTGAATCCTCACCACAGTCATTAGTGAGGGATGTTCACTTGGAGCAAAAATGGATACATACAGTATTTCATGATGCAGCTCTCTGTACTGAGGATAATTTATCTTAAGAACACACAGGGAACACACGCAGTCTGTGAGCTGGAATTCCCTCTCTCTCTCTCCAGTCCCCCAGTAAGACTCCCCACTGGCACAGCTGTAGAGTTAATTCCTCAGTCGAATGTTCCAAACCAAGTCCTCCAACACCATCTCTGTGAAACCAGTGCTCTGTGTCCCCCTGTGTAATGAAGTAGGTGAGGGGTCCTTCCTTGTCAGGTTTCACAAACAGACTGCCCTGAGACTTCTGTCTCATCTAGTATTAAAACATCATTTTGGTGCTGGATTACAGAATGACATCACACACATCTGGTCATCTGACTTCTGGTTCCCACACTACCCCCCCCCCCTTTACTAGCAACTGAACCAAAATCTAGCACATATGTGTCAATAATACACACACACACACACACACACACACACACACACACACACACACACACACACACACACACACACACACACAGCTTTGCTAACATGTGTTATGAAGCTATACAACCATTTCAAAACTTTCACCCTTCCAGGGTGGCAATTAGTTCACCCCTAAGAACAATACAATAGGATTCCTAATCCTGGTTTTCACAGACATTCCATCTCTGTCTGCAGTCAGAACTGTAAGATAGAACCTTTATTTCCTAAACCAAGTAATTTAATTTCAGACTATTTTTCAAAGTTAGGTGGACTGAGATTAATCTCTTCTCTTCCAGTATCATCTGTTACAATATATTCATTTCAACAGTTAGAATACAATCTGACATACAGGTATATTCCTTTTCTGTCCAGCAGGATCCACTGTTGGTACATTTTTAACACAAGCAGCTTTACAAATACATTTTCAGCACAAACATCTGTACAAACTGGTTTGCTATATGAATGGCATACAATTCTTTACAAAACTCCAGCTAGCTATGGTGGCATATGTTACACATCCACTGCCCTACTTTCTCTGACATAGGTGGCAATACCTCACATCATAACAACCAATATTATATATCCCTAGGTCTAAAGGAGTTATGGGCGTTTTTGAAACTGACTACATATATAGGTCAGCAATCATGGAACTACATACACATCAAATGCAAACAGAGTGAAGGTTCTCAAGTACAAAGAGAAGTCTAAGATCACAGATCACATCTTTGCTTAGTTTAGCAGGAGTATTTCAGAAAAGAGTAGGAGTGGAAATCAAACAATAAGAAGATGAAAATCCAACAATTGAAAGTGCCAAAAAGCAAAAGAAAGAAAGAAAGAACATAAAGAAAAGGACCAGAAGAAAAGGAAATAAAACTGGAAAGCCCACAAACATAATAACAAGTATAGAGAACTCCTAGAACAACCATAGGTTGACCAATATTTGATGAAGGAATGGAAGTGAATTTAAACCAATCGATGAAAGACTAATAATGGTGGCCCAGGATACTGGGCTACACACAGGCTGGATCACAATGCCTATTGAAAAAGTGGGAGAAACAGACAGATGGAGGTTAACAGCTGCATATCTCAATGTGATACATTCGTGGCTGAAGATCTGTATACTGAAAAACACAGTAATGGTAAACGACTGTTGTACTTGGGATTGTGCAAACACTACAAAGTACAGGTAGCTGAGAAGCACTGGAAACTTGCACCACAATAATGATGAATTTCAGATCTCATGGAATCTCATAGGATCACCGAATGCCAATAGTTATAGCAGTCCAAGATAAAAAGGCAAAAGTAGCATTAATCAGTGAAATTGATATACCCAGTCTTACATAAAGTCAGAAAATACCAGAAATTGCAAGCTAAAATGAAAATAATGTGGAATAAAGATAGCCAGACTGTTTCAGTAGTAACATGACTAATAAAAAACTAATTTACAAGCATACTTAAATATGCATCCAGTACATATAATTCCATATGAACTGGAGACGACAATTCTTTATATGTTGCGGATTCAAAGAAGAGTATTCTTGGCTAAAATCAGAGACTGAAGAAATATTAATTTCATGCACTCTAATCACACCCTGAGTGCGGAATGGGGACTTTCACATCATGATATTAGAAAACCAAAACATTTGGAGAAATTAAAAAGAGAGATCTTTGCTCAGCAAATACTAATTTCATGAACAGTGATCATACCCTGGCTCAAGAACGGTGCCCATTTCTGTCAGAGTATTATAAACGCAAAACATTTGGAGAAATTAAAAAAAGAAGATATCTAAGATTTCAGTAACATAATTTAACAAAATGTTGTTTATGGCAGTTCAATAATCATTAGTTCATCATTGATCCAGGGATGGTGGAACAGAGGATACATCAGACTTTCATGTATGCTGCTCATTTAAGACTTCTGTAGCTGGCAATGGATAAGGTTATTTGAGAAACATGATAACAGTGAAAATGATAGCATCTGTTTTAATGCTAAGACCCAGAATTGGGAGTGAGAAAATTATGAAAATAAAGAGAAGCTGAAGGAGAACCGTGAATGTTAGTAAATGCTGTTCTCCCTTAAAGTTATTTGTTGCAGGTGGCAATCTCCCCTTGCACCCCCACATCCATCACACGCACACACACACACACACACACACACACACACACACACACATATATCCATCACACACACACACACACACACACACACACACATATATCCATCACACACACACACACACACATATCCATCACACACACACACACACACACACACACACACACACACACACACACACACACACACACACACACACACACACACACACACACACACATGCACACACGCACACACACACATATCCATCACACACACATACACACCCACACACACACACACACACACACACACACACACACACACACACACACACACACACACACATCCATCTCACACACACACACACACACGCAAACACGCACACACACACACACACACACACACACACACACACACACACACACACACACACACACACACACACACACACACACATACATATATATATATATATATATATATATATATATATATATATATATATATATATATATATAGGTTCCCTATTACGAGAGCGAAAGTCCGTTTAAGTGAATCCCTAAATGTCGACACGTATTGCGCAAACCGGCATTCGCGCGAACGTCCAAAACCGCAAATTTGGAAATGTCGAATTACCATGGTTGGCCTGTCTGTGGTATAGCTCGATAAGGTAAGTGTGTGATAGTTACGGACCTTAGGGTTAGGGTGCGGGTTAAGATAAGTACATAGATAGTTAATGTATGTAAGATTTAGTGTAGGGTTAGGAGTAGGGTTTTGGTAAATGTATGTATGCGGATTATTTATTTTGTTTGTGTATATTTTCGTAGGGGAAGTGTGCGGTAGTTACGGACCTTAGGGTTAGGGAGGGGTTAAGGATAGTGCATAAATAGTTGTGTATGTGGGGTAACCTGTAGGGTTAGAAGTAGGGTTTTGATGCTTTACTTTAGGGTTAGAAGTAGTGTTTGGTTAGTGTATGTATGCATGTGGTTTATTTATTTTGTTTGGGTAGGTAGTATGTAGCGGGTGGTGGGGTTGGCCGACTATGACAGTTTGAGATTTAAAATTTTGCGGTTTAGTGCATTCGGTATTCTCACGGTTCACGTAATTCATGTCAGTGTTTTGGTATTCACTCAAAAGGGGTTTCGCTCTGGTAATATAGACCCTATATATCATACCTCAGAGAAAAAGGAATAATGTGAAACACAGCAATCTCTTATTATATGTTAGTCCCAGTTTTTGCACAAGCAGTCTCTGTTCCAGCTGCTGCACATGCTGCTTTAGAATCTGGGAAAAGTGAAAAAGGATTGTAAAACCTGGCTACCAGCCCTGGCAAAGCTTTCAAAAATCCCATAGAATGAATCATAGCTGAAGGTCCATTAACGTCTCCAATGCAAAGTCAGCTATGCGGCTAAACATTAGACCATAGTATGTATACAGTTTCCGGTCTACAACACAGTATATAGAAAAGGTGTAAATCTGCTGTTGGATGTAGCACCAGCCCTACAATTCAAGTTAAGCAGTTTTTAGCACACCACTTTCTTCTTGTGAAATGTGTCATCCATTTTCCACATATTTAAAGATACAAGAGCACCAATGTTCTGTCTGTTCTTGGTGAAGATATTGACACTGAGATGCTTGTCTTCAATTATGTACTCCTTTGAGTAGGAAGTCCTCCAAAAAAATGTAATTTATGGCAGTAATTGTCATGTTTCTTGTGTCAGACTTCTTCCACCAAACTCTTAGTCAGCTGCTACACAGCTGTGGATGATAAGTGCCAGATTATAATTATTGGCAGTCATTTCTGACATCACCCATTTTACATATACTGCTGTCTCCTCCTGAGATATACTGAGTAGGAGATATGCTCCTCATCATTTTTGTGTGGTAATGTGTTGGATCTCCTGCAACTATTCCCAGTCTTCTCACCATAGTGACGATAGGTTTGTGGGTTATGGTCTGCTCTACTGGGTAGAAGCTACCCTCCACAACCAGTTTTGGCTTATTTTATTGTATTAAGGGGATGGTGTCAGTTTGACCAAGAATATCTGTTGCACACTCATCAAACTCTACATTGTTATCAACACCTGTTTTGCCTGCACTCATTCACTGGTATTTAGCTGGACCTCTTTCGGAAGGTTTGTTTAGCTGATTGGCAATTACAGTGATGCTCAGTGATGTGGATAATGGATAGCAGCCCTAGAAAGCCATGCTCTTGAGCAAATGTAGCTGCTTGTGAGATGCTGATATAACTATTCTACTTCCAAAACCACTCTGATCTCTGACTGCAAGCACAATTTGTTTGTATGCTGAATAGTGTTTCAACATGTATACTTTTCGAGGTTCATTGTGAAAGTGTGTATATTTATTCAGTCTAGATTTGTTTTTCCTTACAGTTTTGTCTGTGTATATGAGCAAAAATGCATTCATCCAGACTTGTTTTAACTTCTGTACAGTGTGGTGTATTTCTTTACATACTCTTCTTGATGTCTGTAAAAATGAACTGCTCCATTCCTGCATTGCTTTGTCAGTCAGATGAATTTGTGTCTCTTTAGCATGTTTTTTTGTTTTTGTTTTTGTAAGCTTTATGCTGGCCATTCATATTGCATGCATTTTGATTCTAAAAAGGAAAGGCACTGTGATCTGTCAAAAAATGTTGAGGTATTGTATTCTTTGCTTGTGCTGCATGATAAATCATATACATGAACATGCAAACTTAACCACAAACACACAATCCATGGATAAATGTAAATTATTCCACTTATAATGATCAGAATTCTTGATATAGTGATTGCAATCCACTTTTTCTGTCATAACGCAGTTCAAGAGCATAGCTTTCTATACCAGGAGTGTGATGATATATTTGCCGCAGAAGTTAATAGGTTCATAGATTACTACTAGGCTAACTGCCCTTGTGGGGCATTTTATACCTAGCCAATTAACCCATGTGAGAATCAAATCCTTCACTTTGTTTCTGTAAGGTAAACACCTTAACCATGATATATTTCTTTCATTTCAACTGCTGGCAGGCAAGATGTGATATCTTCACTTATTGCCTACCTGAGAAGTTAATCTTGCAAGATGATTAAACTCAGTAAATTGGTGCTTTGCCAGTTTTCTGTCACTATTATGGACCAAATCCAAAAACTTGATATAAAATGGAAGCCCATGGGGTTAAACTCTTAAAGTTATATCAAAGTTTGCTTACATGACTGTTGCTCCATTTCAAGATAAACTAGTGGATAACATAAATAAATACATTAAATAAATAAATCAAAGTAATTTAAAATAGAATCATCCTCAAGTGACAATTAAAAATATGTATAAGTGGTGGGTATAGTTAATTAGAAAGATGTCCTTCATACATGGTTACATGCTTAAACCTGACTGATCAAACCACAAAAACATTGGGGCAATAATATTGTATACAGCATTATTGAGCCAATAATATTGTATATGGCCCCATACAAAAAAACAAGCAAAGGCATTAGAGACTCTTGGCAAAGTAAATTCATGCTGCTGTATACCTTCTTACCATCTCCATAACTCTGTCATTAAACTGCTAGCCCAAAGTTTGTAGAGTTCTCAATGACCATTGTTTGACCGTTATTTTGATACCTATCAAAATAGCTGTAAAACAGTGAGAGCTCATGGTTTTTGTGTGCGCGTGTGTGTGTGTAAATGCTATAGAGTGCAACGCAAAATGTCACAAGTCCAGTAAGATCCAAACCCCATATTACAGCTACTTTTAAAGGAATGCAGTTCTAATATTTCAGAATAGTGTTTATGATTGCAGAATAGTTATATGTTGTTAAAATGTGTTTTCTTTCTGATAAAAAAACAATTAAGAAGGTCACTGCAACAGTCAGACTATGACAGCAATGCATCCTGGATATTGATTTTTACACAAACACACACACACACAAAAACACATGTATAGTGAGACTTGCTATTAAGTACACATATTAACTGGCTATTTTATATCCAGTTCTTGAAGTATAATATGTGAAGTATTTGACTATAAATAAAGAATGAATTGGGCTACCTTTTATTCTAAAAAAAAAATCAAGAAATAAAACATTTTTTAAATAATGAAACCATAATAAAAACTTGCAAAAAAAATGCAGACCATTTGGTAAGCGCAATATTTCACTCAAGCGCTTGCATTATAATGAAGTGATGAACTGTTTAATGTTGGATAAATTCTTTACCTGTGGCATCATGCCTCACATCAACCTTACGTATTCCATTATTTCTCTAAAAAAACTAACTAGGAGCAGTGTAGGCTGGTGACTTCACTGAAATGCACATTACTGTTGCAAAACAAACCAGAACTGCAGTCATTCCATTCATACATAGGCATTGCCCCATCCCAACTGTCTACTCAGAGAATCTGCTTTGAGCCTACAATGTTTAAAATAATGACAATAAAAGACCATGGTTACATTATTGTATTTCACATCACAAAGCAAAAAATTGTATGTGATCTTATTTCACTTCACCCATACACATTATACTCACACAGAGTACAGTTAGTTTCAACAACAAAACATTGACAAACAGTCCTATTTTGTCTTGACTAACCCTACAAAAAGATATTGTTAAAAAAAAAAAAAAAAAAACCCATAATCCACAGCACCCTCCTCCCCCCAGAATACACTGCATACCTAGTATCTCTTTGACTCCTGTTAGGATATTATATTAAAAATAAATAAATAAATAAAGTCATCAACAGCCCCCAAAACACACAGACCACTAGTATCTGGTTGAGCATGCAATGCATTATGTTAAAAAGAAAATCAACTGTCCACAAAATACACTGCATCCCTAGTATCTGGTTAACCCTGCCAGGATAGTATATTAAAAGGATAATCTGTTTTTTCAGAATACAGTATAAGTAAACTGTGATACCCTTCAGTAATTTTTGGATGGCTGGGGCAAAAAGGTGCCTGTAGCACTTCATACCTCTCAAGATTTCTAAGATAAGTGTCAGTTTTTGTTTCTTGAAATCTTCTAGATCTTAATCATTTTCATGTATTCATTTATTATAGTGTTGTCCCTTACACTTTTATATGTACATAGCTCTCCGATTACGATTGTTGGTAATTTTTCTTTCTTTCCGTCTCCAGTAAATTTAACTACTCCTTTCTGTCCTTTCTTTTTCTACACCTTTGTGTAGTACTTGGTTTACCATTGTTGGTAAGAATTTCTTTACTTTTTTTGTATATAAAAAAGCCTGTATTTCTTAACCTTAAACTTATTTGTAGTATCTCACATAATGGCAGAGAAAGACCCTTCCGGATTTAAAAAAATGTATCAAGTGTGGACACAAACTTCCACCATCGGATGCCCACACACTATGTGTTTATTGCCTAAGGCCTCAGCATTTACAAGAAGATTTTTCTTTATGCCATGGGTTCAAACTTAGAAGTATAGTTGAAAGGAAGAAAAAATTAATATTAAAAGGTTTATTACCATTTTTCTTTGGAGAAGTGATATCTGGGGCTCAATCTCCTCAAAGGTAAATCTAAACAGGCAAAGCTTTCTTCTCCAAAGCCTTTTACTTAATCACCCTCGACTTCAGAGCCATCTAAAAAATTACCTAAATTGGATTGGAGAGGATCCCAGACTTCTTCTCCCTTGGAGCCAAAAAAGTCAAAAGCCACAGATCTAACTATCTCTGATCCAACAAAAAATATTCGGAACAGACAACTTCAACTCCTTTTATTCTCCCTAGGACTAAGTACTCTTCTTCCATTGACCTGGTGCCTTCATCCTTTTTGAAAAGGCACCAGTCCAAGTCTCCTTCTCTAGTCTCAACTCATTCATCTAGAAGTGTGACAGAAGAATATATGAAAAGTATGATGCAGAAGTTCATCTCAGCACAGCTTCAGACGGATGTCTTGCAGGCTCCTACATCCTCAGGACAGGAGACCTGTCCATCAACTGCATCCCCACTGCAACTCCTCTTCTGATCACTTTATCTTCAGATCCGAAGCTTACTCTGAGTGCTCCAGTTCAAATTTCTTCAGACCTGGAGGGATCTTGGAGCAGAAGCTTCCCTGTCTAATCCAAGGTATCAGAGTCAACTCCAAAGTTGTTGGAGCTGTCTCTACCCCTGAAAGTCATGGCACTGGATAACTCAGCTCTGGCTTCCTCCTCGGGGAAATTGCCTTTGGAACAGGGGGACTACTGTGATCCAGAAGATTGCCAAGGTCTTCTCTTTCTCCAGGGTGATTGGCCTTTGAAGTTGTGAAGAGTTTCAAATGAAGAACCAAGCGAACACAACCCAATATCAGGAACCACAATTTACACCAAGCACAGGAATGCTGATGACAGTTTACCTAGGTTTCGTCTTTAATGAACAGACTTCTTCAGAACAAGCACCATTTAAAATCACTTCAGTTATATACATTTCCCCCAAATAACCCAATTAACACATTCCATTAAACAACTAATTAATTAATTAATTAATTAATAATTACTTAATTATGAATCTGTAGGCCCTGAAAAATGCATATACTTAAACATAATGCTATACTTACACAAATATTATTAAATATTGTTAAATAAATACATCCTATTACATAAATATAACACACCAAAAAACTTTTTATCATTAATAAATAGTCGTGTTATAAAAATGTGTTATTGAAAATGTATATACACATTAAATATGTATGTAATATTATATATCTATTAAAAATATATTTCTTAAAAATATATATTTGTTAAAAATAGGTATACATATTAAAAACATACATCACTGTTAAAACTTGTTAAATAACAAATGTGTGTGTAAAACTTTTCAAATCTTGAACATCCGCATATTGCGTCATCCTAAAATGTGCTTTAATTTTAAAATAGGAATTATACTAATATTGTCATTAATACCCGGAAACACCGTGGCATCCAATCTCAATTGCCATTTCATTTCACATATATCCAAGTGCACATGCAAGACGGCACCCTGACTATCCTTCTTAATATGCTGTATTGTGCAAAACTTAAATTCATGCCCCGGGTACTGCTCAATATGCCTAACCAAAGCATTGGTGTTCCTCATATGCCTAATGTCCAATATATGCTCTTTGATTCTTTCCCTAATACTTCTGCATGTTTTCCCTAAGTAGAAGGCCGAGCAATGGACACATTTTCCTATATAAACAACATTTTGGGTATGACAATCAAAATGCCCATAGATATTAATGGGTACACCACCCACAGTAATTTTTTCACCAGTGACTAAAATATGCTTACATGTACTACATCTACCACACTTAAAATTACCCTTAACTCTATTTGTATAACTACTCTCTATACTGGACTGACATCCCATTTCCAATAATTGCTTGAACGACCTTCCTTTTCCAAACACATTTTTTGGAGCCTTCCATAATTTATCCCATGCATTGCAATCCAATTTCAACAATCTCCAATTATTTTGTATAATGTTGACTATCTGATCAGCATCATAACTGTATGTAGTTATGAAAAATATTTGTTCACTCATTTCATTTCTGTCATTCCTTATGTCATTTCCTACTTCTGCTACTGATTGTATTTTCAGTTGTATACTTTCATTGTCATTATTTGTCAATATGGCCGTATAACCCCCATTATTCCTTTGTATATTATCTCATCACTAATGGAGTTACATAAGGTAACTGGATACCCACGCTTAACAAACATGCTCTTAATAAATTCCACTTCACTAAGAAAATCCTGAGACTGAAGGTATTCCAGGTCTTTCCATATCTAGACCTATTAATGCCCTGACCAGGCATCAACTGATAAAGGCAATCAGGTACTTCAGATGTGTTCTCAACTGGGAATAACCAAAAACTACAACAAGTCTCAACTGGAACCAACTCAGAATTTGGAATTTATAGGAGCAGTTTTCAACCCAAAGTCAGTGATAATAGCTTCACTGCCTCCCTCAAGGGTACAAACTATAAGAACATAGGTCAGAAAATTAATTTGCAGTACCCAAATTTCAGCCTGCTTGGCTCTTCAAGCTGTAGGATTAATGTCAACGGCAATAAGACTAGTACCTTTAGCCAGATTTTATATGAGAATTCTCCAGTGCATGTTAGAAACTCAATAGTCAATACTTTACCAATCCATTTTTTATATATACATTATACATATTTTAATGTTCTTCAACAATATAGAAATTTATGTTTTGAACCAAGGTAATTCATTCATTTATTTATTTATTTTTGGTTCATGGTTTTAATCTTACATATATTAAAAATATTAATCACACAGTTGTGATTAAGAGAGACCAATAATATACTGTATTACTATTCTGTATGGTTATTTTAGTATTCAATAAGCACTATGCATACTTATTGTATATTAATGGTTACATTCAGGATATCTCTTTTACAATTTGGTTAATTATATTATTGTATAATTGATTGATTAATTACTGTTTAGTATGTGTATTATTTAAATCACAGTGTGCTTTGTGATTTCATCTGAGGAAGTCGTGTTGATCGACGAAAACGTGTGTGATATATTTTATATTGTTTGCACGTTAATAAATCGTGGTTCCAGTTTACCTTATTGTGAGTTCTGCTATTTTCTGTGGTGGTCTCCGGACTGGATTTGCTGTTTGGTGATTTGAGAGTTTTTTACAGCGTTTCAGATTTTTGGTGCATTCAGTTATGGAAGCCAGTCCAGGCTCTTCCACTTTGTGTGATGGACAGAGGTCTAACTCTGCCGACATATACAGGTCCGACAGGGACAGTTTTGGGCAGCTCACGGGCCAACTTACAGCCCTCATCAATCTTCTAACACCTTTGGGTCAAGGTATAAATAACATTATCGTGGAACAACGGGAAATCCTGAAATTAGTCACTAACTCCAAAACGCCTCCACCTGTAGCTATTGACTTACTTGGTACAGACCGCCCTAAAGTCAACACGGAGAAAGAAAACAACAACGGAACTGACTTTCATTGTACTCCAGCAGTTTTACGTGAAACTGCTTTACATCCACCCATGGATCCACCTCGGTGTTCCAGTGAGGGGAATACTCAACCCACATCGACCTTTTTGGAATGGATATACACCAAACCAAAATTTTTATACAACGAGCAGGGGGCCTGCAATGCAGGGGACAGGCACAATTATTTAGAAACACAGCGCCTTCTTGAAAATGCTCTTTACCGATACAAAACGCTGGAGCTGGACAATCTGTATCTGACTGAATGCCTCAGCAAGGGCATTGTGCCTAAAGGTTTGAGTGTGTATAAATATCCTAACCAGGTATATCCTGGTAGTGAATTTCATAAGGATCTAATTGCAGCTTTTGATCAATGTGGTTTAAGTATTGTTAAGGCTATTGTGAAGAAAAACAGTAAGGAAATTTTAAAATTACAACATGATATTTCTAACTACCATAAATGTATTACTGAGGATTTATCATTTGATGCTGTCAAATATTATGATATAAGGAGGGGGGGTTGGCCAACACTGTGAAACAGTGCTTAATCGCAAATACAAGAAGCTAAGGAGGGATATTTTAGAATATCAAGAAGGGCGGCAGTACCCTAACCCCCCACACAACAGATGGCACACTGATAACTATAACAGTGAATATCCAGTTAATAGAAATGTTCCAGATCCTATAGTCTTGGATGACCAGGAGGGAGAGGTGTTTTTTACAGAACAAATACAGGGGGAGGGTTATGAGGGGGAATTTTTACCCCGCAGATCTAAACGTATACGACAGCATGGACACCAGTCTACAGAGGACCATCACCCTTTAGACAGAGCCCCACAGGAGCAGAGAGGAGGAGGGGGGCCAGCCCGAGCATGGAAGAAAACCAGGAGACAGGACTGGTAGAAGTAGAACAACATGTTACAACCCCTTTAGGTGAATATTCTATGCATACTAAGGACAACTATCACATTTACAACTATAGTGATTTCCCAGTTTCGGATGCTTGTTTCCAGCTCTTTACCAAGGGCTTTAAATTTGTCCCTAACAGACGTAGCAATTTAGTACATACCATCCTGGATTTGAAACTGTTTATTCGCAAGCTTAATTTAGAAAATTTACTGGGAGCTACATCTGGGACCCCCAGTCTACATTTAAGAAAATCTAGTACTTTTAACCCCCCACTCCACCCACAGCTTAAGAACTTGGAGCACAGAATTGAGACACAATTTAGGAAGGAATTGGCTAAGGACAAATATGTGGCCAATTTAAGCCTGGAAGAAAACACATTACTACAAGAACTAAGTAAAGATTCCTCCTTGAGAGTTATGGAACCAGATAAGGGCGGTGGAACCGTATTAATGGATCAAAACCTGTATCAGGCCAAGATGTATAACATCTTACATGACTATGACAAGTATACATCTGCTTCAATTAATGAAATTAATTTGTCCTACCACAAAATAGACTTGGCAATTAAAGATCTGGTTGATCAGGAGGTTATAGAAATGGACATCTATACATACCTCAATAATCCCGATCCTAGGGTACCCTCTATTTTTGGGGTGCCCAAGATACATAAAAATCCCCAGGACCCGCCCTTGAGACCCATTGTAGCTGCACAAGGGTCTAAGACACACAATATTTCCAAATATCTAGACTGGAAACTCAAGGAATTGTGGGGAAGGCAGGACTATATTCTCAAAGATTCATGGGCGTTTTTACGTAACATCCACACCCATTTATTTGAAAAAGAAATAATATTCCTAACAATTGATGTTGTTGATCTTTTTTCAGTCATTCCTAGCGACATAGGGTTGGAGTGGGTGGAGGAAGCTTTGTGGGAGTGTCCTCATATTACTAATAATGACGTCCATACAGTTACTGAATTATTAGGATTGGTTTTAAAAAACAATTTTGTTTTCTTTGCTGGCGAATATTTTCAACAGACGTCCGGAGTTTCTATGGGGGCCAATTGTGCCCCCACTTATGCTGACATCATTATGTACATGTGGGAGAAGAAATTTGTAATGAATAGTTCCTTTTCTTATAATTGGAACTATTATTGCAGATTCTTGGATGACATATGCATTTTTTGGAACGGACCAGTGGAGGGCATTGAAAGTTTCATTGAGTATATACACACTACTAATACCTTCCTAAAATTTACCCATCAAATATCCTATCATAGTGTCAACTATTTGGATGTGACACTTACTAAGGAAGGGGAAGGGGTAAAATCTTGTATTTATAGAAAACCTACTTTCTCTAACGGTTATCTACATTACTTGAGTTCGCATCCACGTTTTCAAAAAAGAGGAATCGTGAAGGGACAGTTTGTCAGAATTTCACGGATGACCTCTTTGGATGTGGACTTTAGATTAGAATGTGATACTTTGAGATCTTTATTTTTAGAAAGAGGTTACCCCATTGATTTGGTGCAATCAGTACAGGATGAAGTCATGGCTGCACGTGATACTAGATTTAGCCCCATTTTGGTTAAGAGGTGTGGAGAGGCTGATAGTTGTTCCCGTAAGAATACAGAGGGGATGTTTTCTGGTAATTTTACCTTTATCACCGATTTTAGCATCAACGCTTCTCATATTAGGAACATAGTGGAGAAAGAATGGCAAATGTTTCAGGAACTTACAGATTTAAATTCATTTAAGGACAAGGAATTAAAGACTATATATAGAAGAGGATTTAATATGAAAAGGGTCCTGCAACAGCATGAGCCTACATTTCAGTCCTCTCGTAAAAGAACAGGAACATACAAATGTGGGCATTGTTCATCCTGTAAATACTTAGTCCAGGATCATCATGTATACCTGGAGAGTAGAAATAGGGACATCAAGGCCACAGGGTACTCCAATTGTCTGAACACCGGAGTAGTATACTTGGCTATATGCCAAATATGTCCGGCGTTCTATATCGGCAAAACCGAGCGACAATTAAAAAGACGTATATATGAACATCAATACGATATAGTTAAATCTAATACTAAAAATGCATTATACAAGCATACTACTGAATGTGAGGGAGCTAGATTTCTGTATTTTGTAGTAGAAACTGTCCCAAAGGACACAAGAGGTGGACCCTGGGAGGCCAGGTTAGCTCATAGGGAGACCTACTGGCAGATCCTCTTCGAGTCCAACCAAGCCCCGGGGCTAAATTAATTTATTTCAGTTGTACTTTACCTGAAGCTTAAAGCAAGGCGTATTTAATATATGCTTTTTTATATATACATTATACATATTTTAATGTTCTTCAACAATATAGAAATTTATGTTTTGAACCAAGGTAATTCATTTATTTATTTATTTATTTTTGGTTCATGGTTTTACTCTTACATATATTAAAAATATTAATCACACAGTTGTGATTAAGAGAGACCAATAATATACTGTATTACTATTCAGTATGGTTATTTTAGTATTCAATAAGCACTATGCATACTTATTGTATTTTAATGGTTACATTCAGGATATCTCTTTTACAATTTGGTTAATTATATTATTGTATAATTGATTGATTAATTACTGTTTAGTATGTGTATTATTTAAATCACAGTGTGCTTTGTGATTTCATCTGAGGAAGTCGTGTTGATCGACGAAAACGTGTGTGATATATTTTATATTGTTTGCACGTTAATAAATCGTGGTTCCAGTTTACCTTATTCTGCTATTTTCTGTGGTGGTCTCCGGACTGGATTTGCTGTTTGGTGATTTGAGAGTTTTTTACAGCGTTTCAGATTTTTGGTGCATTACTTTACCAATCCATGTCAACATAAATATGAATCACTCAGACATGCAAGAAAGATTTCAGGTGGTGTATTCAATCAGACCAGGTTCTACAAGATCGCCCGTTCATCTCCCCTCAGCCCAAGGCCATAGTGACCATGGTCGCTTCCCATTTGGGTTGGCGGGGGGGGGGGCATTTTCTGAAGAAAACAGTCCAAGGCATTTGGTCCCATGAGGAGGCCAATTTTCATATTAATATCCTAGAAATTACGGCAGTGCTTTTACCATTGCAGGCCTTCCAGGATGCTCTCCCCTCAGGGACAATTGCAATTCAGATGGACAATATGTCAGTAGTTTGGTACATTAACAAACAAGGAGGGACCAAATCTTATTCTTTTTGTGGAGAAGCGGTCAGAGTGTGGCAATGGGCAGTCTCATCCAACAGCTTTCTCATAGCATGCACATTCCGGGGAAGTCCAGTGTGTTAGCAGACAAACTGAGCAGGTGCATTCTTCTACCTCACAAGTGGTGTCTCAACATTTAAGTGATGGAACTGATTTTTTATCAATGGTGTCAACATTGCTGCCATGTTTTCTTTTCTCCCATAAACAGCAAATGCAGCAGCTACTTTGCTGTAATCCCTCCACATAAGGGGAATCACTGAGGGATGGCGTACTTCATGATTGGCCCCCGGTCTACTTTATACCTACCCACAAATCACATTGATTCCAAAATGTGTGCAGAAAGCTGTCATGTTGAAGTTTAAAGTCATCCTCAGTGCACCTTACTGGCCTCAACAGATTTGGTTTCCCTTCCTTTGAACTCACTTACTTTACCAACATTGGATTCTGGGTCCGACTCCAGGCTTCCTGTCTCACCCAACAGGCATGATCCCTCCCGACATATCAAACCTCATGCTGACAGCTTGGATTCTCCAATTCTGTTAATAGCCAGACAACCAATGTTCTCTTCACCTGTATGACATATTCTTTTATCTTCCCATAAACCTTTAGCTCAAAAAATCTATTCAAGTAAATGGAAAAGATTTTTTTTCTGGGTGCAACAATATCATGTTGAACATTTTCAGCCCTGATACATAATATACTTGAGTTTTAGCTCTAATTTTTAAAGAAGAGGCTAGTACTACAATCATTAAAGTACAATTAGCACCAATTTCAAATTTTCACATTGGATTTGAAGGCCCTTTAGCCTCTCGTAAGTTGTGCAGAGCTTTCTTCTGAGTTGCTCTTCCTTTAAGATCCCCATTTAAGGACACTACTCCCCCATGGAATCTCAGTCTGGTACTGCAGGCACTAATATATTCCCCTTTGAACCAGCAGCTAAATATGACCTTAAATATCTTACTTGGAAAACTGTTTTTTCTAGTAGCCATTACCTCTACTAGATGAATTTCAGAAATTCAAGCATTATCTTCAAAACCTCCACAGTTGATCTTTCACAAAGATAGAGTGACATTACGAACAAATACCTCTATCCTTCCCAAGGTGGTGTCAGAATCTAATATCAATCAACCCGTTAATTTGCCTGTATTCTTTCCTAATTTCACTAACAAGGGAAAATACATGTTACATTTATTGGATGTTTACAGACAATTACATTTTACCTACATAAAACAAAAGACATCAGAAAAACAGATCATTTGTGTGTTTCCTTTGCAGAACTGAAATTGGGAAAACCAGTCACAAAAGTAACTTTAACCAGATGGCTAACTGATTGTATTTCATTTATCTGTAGAAAATCAGGTATTACCTTAACACAACCGATAAGAGCTGATTCAACCAGTTGCCAAAGTAACTTTTAACAGATGGATAACTGATTGCATTTTATTTATTTATAACAAACTGGATCTTGCCTTACCACTACCTGTACTGCCCATTCCACGAGATCCATGGCAACTTCAGTTTTCCTATCCAAAACGTCCATGGATGAAATATGTGCAGCAGCAACTTGGGCTACTCTGCATACTTTTACTACTCATTACAAATTAGGTCTGGACTCCAGGGGTAGAGCATCTGTGATGCCTGTGCCCTGGCCCAGCAATCAAGGAGCCACAATCTTCTCCACTAACACCAGTGAGGGGCATCTCATATAAGAGGAAAGGATAACAAATACACACAGTAAAGTGCAATTTCCCTTAAGAGCACACAGAGATCACAGTCAGTCCGGGGCTGGTCGCTCCCTTGATCTCCAGGTCCCCAATAAGACTCCCCACTGGCACAGCTATAGGGTCCAGATCTCAGCCTAGTGGGCAAGCTAAAACCTCCAGCACCCTCTCTGTCCAACCAGTGCTTCGTGTCCCTGTCCAAGTAGCTGACCACACACACACTTTGAGATGAGTTGTATACAACCACACAGACACTCCTGGGAGAAGGCTGGCACAGGTTCTCCAGCTGTGGCCCCTTTTCCCAGACTATACATTAGAAATCATGGCCACCACCCAGCTAATAATTATCAGCTACTCAAAGACCCTTAAAAGGGTGCCCAATTATTACTTTGCAATATTATTATCCAATTGGTAGTATAACTAAACAGCAGTCAATGCTTATTAGAGTGACTTGGTACAGGATGCCTATATACATGCAATGTACTCTTAGAACTTAACCTATCTCTACACAAAACAGCCACAGTTGAAAGGTTTTAAAATATTTAATAATAAATAATAAAAACAAAAGACAATACTTCTTACTACACAGTGCTAGGCAAGAGTTCAGAGATCACATTGAAATACTTAAAATAATTCAGCAGTACAGTTCTGACATCGCAGAAAAACACTTAGTTTAATCTTTCTAGTTTCTAGCTATTTCTAAGAGAAAGCACAAGTCTAAGATAAACTTACATATAGAGCAAAGGAAGTGCTGAGCTGGATGGTCAAGACAAAAATGCTTAATGCTCTCTGATTCTCTCTATTTTTAAAATCACATTTCTGGTTCACATTACATCATTCTTCACACTTCCATGGGTTCCCAGGCTAACAGAAACTACATTTACATTATTCACCTCTGGGCAGAAACCAGAACAATAAAGGACATTTATGCATGCAAATTCTGGCCATTAACTCTGGCCTTAAAACAATAGCAAGAATTCCTTCATCTAGACTGGCCAGAGACGTGTTTACATCAAAGGGTCACAACATGCTTTACTTGGTCAATAGAGAGCGCTGTTGTTACTTTTTTTCAGTTCCACATGTAACACTATTTTTACTATTTAAGACAACAAGCCTGTGGTTTACATTAATATTTACAGATGACAGAATTATCTCCAAAATTCTATCTGGCTAGGCTGGCAGCCTTCATCTGTTTTTACCCAATCTTCACATATCTTCCACCCTGGACAACTCAAGCTAGTTTTTCAAGTGACCCTTGAGAAACGCCGTTTGAGAGGGCTAGGGTTATCTGAGTATACCTTACCCCATTCCCTGTCTTGAGAGCCCATCTGATTGGCATTGCTAATCCCATTGCGGTGCTGCACAGACATATCATATGCTTGTAACCCCAGGCTCCATCTTAGCAAATTGACATTTTGCTGGTTGGATCTGTTTAACCATGTTAGGGGGTTGTGATCTGTCATAACAGTGAATATCCTTCCATACAGATAAGGCTGAAGATTCTGCAGTGCCCACACTATGGCTAAACATTCCTTTTCTACAGCTGCCTAGCATTCCTTCATGGGTTGAGATAATCCACTGGGTGATCTTCCCCCTCTGAATAAATCTGGCTAAGTACAGCCCCCACCCCATGGTTCGAAACATCCACCTGCACAACAAATTCTTTGATGTAATCTAGACTGGCTAACACAGGGGGTCCTCCCAAAGCTTCTTTAAGCTTCTGGAATGCCTGCTCACATGCTGGGGTCCACACTACCTTATCTGGCCTTTTCTTCCTTGTCAGGTCTGTGAGGGGAGCAGCTATGGTACTATAACTGGGGATGAACTTTCTGTATTACCCTGCTGTCCCTAAAAATGCCCTCACCTGCTTTTTATTTACAGGTGCAGGCCATGCCGGAATGGCTTCCACTTTGGCAGGTTTTGGCCTTATCTTACCTCTCCCCACTCGTATGCCCTAGGTAGGAGACCTCTGCCATACCCACCTGACATTTACTCGGCTTAATGGTCAACCCTGCCCTCTGTAGTCTGCCCAGCACCTCCCTGACATGCTGAAGGTGCTCTGACCAGGAATGGCTGTAGATGCCAATATCATCTAGGTAAGCAAGGGAAAACCCTCCTGCTCCTGCTAGGATATAATCTACCAGCCTCTGGAATATTACTGGGGCATTCTTCATCCCAAAGGGCATTTTTGTGAACTCATACAAACCAAAAGGAGTCACAAAGGTTGACTTCTCTCTAGCACTGGGAGTCAAGGGCACCTGCCAGTAACCCTTGGCAAGATCGATAGCTATAAGATACTTACCCCCCAGCTGCTCTAGGGCCTCATCTGTCCTAGGCATAGGGTAAGCATCTGACTCTGTGTGACTATTTAGTTTCCGGTAGTCCACACAGAACCTGGTGCTGCCATCCTTCTTTGGCACCAGCACCACTGGGAGGCCCAGGGAATGTTGGACTGTTGAATCACCCCTAGTTCCAACATCTCCTGTACCTTCTCCCTCAGAGTCTGTTTGACTCTCTCAGGCACTCTATAAGGGGCCTACCTAATAGGCCTTTGGGGTCCTGTATCCACCTGGTGATGCCCCAGGTGGGTGCACCCTAGTTTCCCTGTGAACATGTCCCCAAATACCTGCAAAACTGCACAGATTTCTTGAACATGGGTAGGAGATAGCTGCTGGGACTTTGCTACCCCTTCCACTGAGGTGTCATCCCAAGCAAAACTGAGGAGATAAGTCACCACATCTTTCTCAGACTCCTCCTGCAATCCAATACAAATACTCAGCACAAGGGCCTCCCTATCATGGTAAGGTTTCATCATGTTAACATGGTACAGTTTGTGCCCCTGTCTTCTGCCTAACAGTTCCACCATGTAGTTAACATCACTTACCTTTCTTACCACCTTGTAGGGTCCCTCCCAAGCTGCTTGCAGCTTGTTGTGTCTGAAAGGAATGAAAACCATTACCTGCTGCCCTATAGCATACTCTCTAGCTTGAGCATTCCTGTCGTGCCACACCTTTTTCTGTTGTTGGGCTTCTGCCAGGTTCTCCTGGGCCAAGCCCATGAGTTCCCTGAGCCTTGTCCTGAGGTTTAGGATGTATGCCATAACACACTCCTTGTGAGACTTGCGCTCACCTTTCCACTCATCTCGAATTAAATCTAGAGGTCTCCCCACTCCATGCCCATATAGCAAATCAAAAGGTGAAAAACCTATGGATTCCTGCAGAACCTCTCTGTAAGCAAACAACAGATGGGGCAAATATTTGTCCCACTCCCTCTTAAACTGATCTGCAAATGCTCATAGCATGGACTTGATTGTAGAATTTAACCTTTTAAGACCATTAGTCTGGGGATGGTAGGGGGTGGTCTTTATGTGCTTCACCCCACTGGACTTCCACAGACAAGCCAGCAGATCTGACATGAAGTTGGCACCTCTGTCAGTCAGTATTTCTTTTGGGAAGCCTACCCTGCTGAAAATCTCTAACAAAGCATTTGCCAGCTTCTCTGCATCAATGGAGGACAAAGCCACTGCTTCAGGGTATTGTGTAGCATAATCCACTACCACTAGGATATATGTTTTCCCTGTGGAACATGGGGTACTCAGAGGACCCACAATATCCATAGCTACCCTCTTAAATGGCTCCTCAGTCACAGGCAAAGGCATCAAAAGAGCTCTCACAATTGTCTCCTGCCTTGTCTACCTTTTGGCACTGCTCACAGGTCCTGCAGTACCCTGCTACATCTCTGGAAATTCCAGCCAATGGAAGTTCTGCATAATACGCCTCTTTGTATGTTTTATGCCCATATGACCTGCAAAGAAATTATCATGGTCTATAGCTAGAAGTGCCAGACGGTAGGCCCTAGGCACTACCAACTGCTGTACTCTCTGGACCCATTTGGACATGGGTACAAAAAAGTTATTAATAATTTGTCTAATAGAGATTTGTTACAGTTAAATGATATAAATAATAAACAGAAAGATACTATGTATTTTGTTACAACTCTTGGCTGTTTTAGTGATGAATTGGTTAAAATGGTTAATTATTTTTGGAAATATTTTAGTTTATTAAGTAGTGTGTCTCCATGGATGAATGTACATCTAAAATTTTCCTATAAAAGAGGAAAAAATATTAAAGATTTTTTAGTAAAAAGTAAGTTTACTATGCCTGTAGTTAATATGCAGCATAGTCTATCTATGAAGGGCACTTTTAGATGTGGCAAATGCAAAGCTTGTAGCTTTGTAGTCCCTCATTTTTCTTACATTAATAATGTATGTTTTAATACATGTAATGTTTTCAATTGTAATTCTGAAGGGGTGATATATGCACTTAAATGCCCTTGTGAAAAATGTTATATTGGAGAGACCAAAAGGGCATTCAAGGTCAGACTTTTAGAACATGCCAGAGACATCACTAATATTAAGGAGGAAAGTTCTGTGGCTATGCATTTTAAGAATTTTCACCAAAGTAAAAATGAAGGATTACAAGGTACTGTTTTAGAGCAAATATATCATTCTTGTCATGCTAGGGTCAATATTAAGCGTACTTTACTATATAAAGAAGCTGTATATATTTTGAAATTTAACACACTGCAGCCTTTTGGCCTTAATGAAGATTTTAATTGGAAAGTACTGATGTAATGTAATGAATTTAATTTATTTACATTAATTGTTTTATTTTATAATTGTTTTTGTGTAGTAGTATAAATGTAGTTCTGTTAATTGTAAGGTTTATACTCCTTGAAGGCTACCGCCGAGACGTCAGAGAGTGAGAGAATAAATTTGTTCCAAAGTTGTGGATTTTGCTGTTGTTTCATTTCATCTTTGCTGGTCTTTGTTGTTCATATATATGTCTACTGATCCACAACTTCATCTGCCTCGAATTTTTCTTGAAAATATGGATGGTACGCAATTGTCGTTGGATAATTTTCTAGCCAACATTGCAGATCGGGGGGGAACGCAATTCTTCCCTAAGGAATCCAGTTGGTAATAATTTTTCTGTTTGGGGATAAATGGGAAGTTGACAGACGTAAGCGTTTCCCAAATCCTTTTAATAACGTGGGGCAGAAACTGCCGACCTCTATCAGTACTGAAACTAAGTCTCTATTTGATGAACTTGAAAAAAATATGTGGAAAGAGACCGCTACATTTTTTAATATTTGTGGTCTACAGACGTATATTGATATAGACATAACACCGAGGGGGCTCAGAGTCTATAAAGATCCCACTACTCCATTTGACTTATCTAATGAGACTGATACTGCTTTCCAGAAGCGCTGGGTTGCAGCAGCTCATAAATGTGTTTCTGAATGGATACACATATTAATTGAGTGCGATAGAATTAAACAAAAGGAATTGGGTATAGAGATAAAAAAATTATGTGATAATTTATCATCTTGTACTCCTGCTTCTACCATGGATGATTTCCTTAGCACTATGAATGGGAAATTAAAAGACAATGAAACACTACTAATAGAAAGAAAGAAGGAAATTACTCAGAGATATACGGGACTATGAGAACAACAAAGCTTTCTTGTCGAGAGCCAATTGGAACAAGCCACATAAGCGTGTTCAGTTTCAAACAGATTCTAGGAATGATAGCCATTATAACTCATCATTTTCAGCGTCGGAAGGTGGCTACACTTCATACGAAGAGGGGGAGAACATTGACACAGAATTTCCTGTGATGTCAGTGCCACAACAACCTGAAAGATTTCACCAAACTTTTCATGGAGAGACCAACAATTTCAATAGGGGTCAACAAGGAAAGAAACGCCAACGCGAATTTTATGGTCCCTCAACAAGAGAACAAGCGTTTCAGGGGGGACATAAAAGAGGTAAATGGTGACATTTTGTTACCTTCTACAAATGACTATATTGTGAATTTGTCTAGACATTCTTTTTCTGATATTGAAGTCGCTGTTCTTAACCGTGGACTGAAATTTATTCCCACTGTAATTTCTCGTGTACATGAGATGAAAAGTGATGTATATAGATTTGGTAGAAAGCTACATTTAAAAAGTTTTTTCAGTAATATATACAACTGCTTACAGTCTACATCTTCTGAAGATAATTCAGATTTCTCTTCAGAAAGTTTTTACTCTTGTACATCAGATGCATTTCCTGATGCATATTATAGATTTGACACTGATTGCGTTCAAACAACTAGTGGTTTTATACCTCCAGTTTTAAATAATGATGTTTTGCATTTTGTGAACATGTTAAACTTTTCCATTGAATCTGGATTCAGTGAATATATGAAGAATAGAGGTAATATACATTACAATCTATGTTCTAAAGAATGGAAAGCTCTAGGAGCATTGAGTAAGAATAGAGAAATTATTTTTAAACCATCTGACAAGGGTAACAAGTTGGTTGTCATGCATTTTTCCCAATATTATAAAATGTGTACGGATCATCTTAATGATACCACTGTTTATGAAAAGGTGGAATGAAATTTATACAATGTTGCTTTAGATGAGTATAAGGAATTATTAGATAAAGGGCAAAGGTTGGGATATTTTTCAGCATCAGATGTAAAAAATAAATTTAAAACCGAAGGCTGCCAAATGGCATCCTTCTATTGTCTCCCTAAAATACATAAAGACCTGAGAGCTCCACCTGGGAGACCTATTGTTTCTGGGTGTAACTATTTTCTACATAATTTAGGTGTTTTTTTACATAATTTTCTATTAACTAAGGTTAAGACTCTGCCATCTTACATCTCTGATGTCTTTGATTTTCTGGACAAGATAAGGGATGTTAAATGGAATAGATGTATGTATTGGGTTACAATTGATGTTAAGAGTCTCTATACCAATATTAACCATTCTTTTGGTATAGAAGCTATTAGGTTTTTACTAGATGATTATCCGGATACAGAGTATATTGTTGAACTCATTCATTTTTCTTTAACTAATAATTTTTTTGAATTTCATGATTGTTTGTATCAACAAAAACAGGGTACTGCCATGGGGGCAGCTTTTGCCCCCATGTATGCTAATCTTGCTATGGGCCTTTTTGAGTCTGAATTTTTATATAGGAATTCCTTTTTTCATAAATATGTTATTAAGTATTATAGGTTTGTGGATGATTTAATTTTTTTGCTGGAAGTTGGTGAAGCATTGGTAGATCAATTTATTTTAGATTTACACGATAATAGATTTTCGTTGAAATTTGATGGGCTCAAAAAAGGTGTTTCCATTTCTTTTCTTGACGTGTTAAATATTGCGAATGGTAAAGAACTAGTTACATCAGTTAATAGGAAGTTTGAAGGAGGTATACAATATGTACATGGCACTAGTTGTCACCCTCCTCATACAATAGAAGGTTTACCATATTGTGAAATGTTAAGAATTTCCAGATTGTGTAACAAGGAGAATATATTTAAAAGGGAATTGAGTCTATTAATGGAAATGTTTCAACATAGGGGCTATAGTGAAGATATAATAATAAATAGTTATAAACGATTTTTTGGACATGGGTACAAAAAAGTTATTAATAATTTGTCTAATAGAGATTTGTTACAGTTAAATGATATAAATAATAAACAGAAAGATATTATGTATTTTGTTACAACCTTTGGCTGTTTTAGTGATGAATTGGTTAAAATGGTTAATTATTTTTGGAAATATTTTAGTTTATTAAGTAGTGTGTCTCCATGGTTGAATGTACATCTAAAATTTTCCTATAAAAGAGGAAAAAATATTAAAGATTTTTTAGTAAAAAGTAAGTTTACTATGCCTGTAGTTAATATGCAGCATAGTCTATCTATGAAGGGCACTTTTAGATGTGGCAAATGCAAAGCTTGTAGCTTTGTAGTGCCTCATTTTTCTTACATTAATAATGTATGTTTTAATACATGTAATGTTTTCAATTGTAATTCTGAAGGGGTGATATATGCACTTAAATGCCCTTGTGAAAAATTTTATATTGGAGAGACCAAAAGGGCATTCAAGGTCAGACTTTTAGAACATGCCAGAGACATCACAAATATTAAGGAGGAAAGTTCTGTGGCTATGCATTTTAAGAATTTTCACCAAAGTAAAAATGAAGGGTTACAAGGTACTGTTTTAGAGCAAATATATCATTCTTGTCATGCTAGGGTCAATATTAAGCGTACTTTACTATATAAAGAAGCTGTATATATTTTGAAATTTAACACACTGCAGCCTTTTGGCCTTAATGAAAATTTTAATTGGAAAGTACTGATTTAATGTAATGAATTTAATTAATTTACATTAATTGTTTTATTATTAAATTGTTTTTGTGTAGTAGGATAAATGTAGTTCTGTTAATTGTAAGGTTTATACTCCATGAAGGCTATGGCAGAGACGTCAGAGAGTGAAAGAATAAATTTGTTCCAAAGTTGTGGATTTTGCTGTTGTTTCATTTCATCTTTGCTGGTCTTTGTTGTTCATAGGAATGAAAACCATTACCTGCTGCCCTACAGCATACTCTCTAGCTTGAGCATTCCTGTCATGCCACACCTTTTTCTGTTGTTGGGCTTCTGCCAGGTTCTCCTGGGCCAAGCTCATGAGTTCCCTGAGCCTTGTCCTGAGGTTTAGGATGTATGCCACAACACACTCCTTGTGAGACTTGCGCTCACCTTTCCACTCATCTCGAATTAAATCTAGAGGTCTCCCCACTCCATGCTCATATAGCAAATCAAAAGGTGAAAAACCTGTGGATTCCTGCAGAACCTCTCTGTAGGCAAACAACAGATGGGGCAAATATTTGTCCCACTCCCTCTTAAATTGATCTGCAAATGCCCATAGCATGGACTTGATTGTAGAATTTAACCTTTTAAGACCATTAGTCTGGGGATGGTAGGGGGTGGTCTTTATGTGCTTCACCCCACTGGACTTCCACAGACAAGCCAGCAGATCTGACATGAAGTTGGCACCTCTGTCAGTCAGTATTTCTTTTGGGAAGCCTACCCTTCTGAAAATCTTTAACAAAGCATTTGCCACCTTCTCTGCCTCAATGGAGGACAAAGCCACTGCTTCAGGGTATTGTGTAACATAATCCACTACCACTAGGATATATGTTTTCCCTGTGGAACATGGGGTACTCAGAGGACCCACAATATCCATAGCTACCCTCTTAAATGGCTCCTCAGTCACAGGCAAAGGCATCAAAGGAGCTCTCACAATTGTCTCCTGCCTTGTCTACCTTTTGGCACTGCTCACAGGTCCTGCAGTACCCTGCTACATCTCTGGAAATTCCAGCCAATGGAAGTTCTGCATAATACGCCTCTTTGTATGTTTTATGCCCATATGACCTGCAAAGAGATTATCATGGTCTATGGCTAGAAGTGCCAGACGGTAGGCCCTAGGCACAACCAACTGCTGTACTCTCTCACATTCTAGCCCTCCCTCAGGGGTCCACTCTCTGTATAGTAACCCTTTATCCTAGTATACAGATCCCCCCCTTCTTTGAGAATCAGGTGCCTCCCTAGCTACCTGCCTCAGGCCTTGCAATGTAGCATCTGAGAGCTGAGCCTGTCTCAACTCTGTCCTTGTAGCCCTTCCTAGCTCCCCTTCCACAGGAAGTCTGGCATCCTCTGACATTGGTGCCTCACTGTCAGCCTGGGTACTACCACTCACCCCTACCTTTGCAGTCACTCTGTCCCAGGTAACATCAGTACCCAAAAGCAGCTGTGGCTCACCTTCAGTCTCACTGCTACAGGGTAGCTCCCTCCCTCAAGTAACCATCTCACCAGTCCTGGCTGCAACTATGCAGTCTGCCTGGGTCTCCCCCAGGCTACCAGACCCACATACTTGTCTTCTAGCCTGACTGCGTGTAACACCACAAACACATGGTACTGCCTCATCCAAATCCTTACCTATCAGGACATCTGCAGGATGGTAGTTTAGTACCCTTGTTGTCTCAAGACAACCTACTATTGGCATTTTGTCTTTCCCACTTACTGGCTCCCTCACCTTTTGTTCCCCACCTTGCCTCCATGGACACCTGTATGCTACATGCCCCACTGGTTGCATTCTCAAAACATTTAACCCTAGCTCCTGGATGTGTACCTGGACTAGTGGTTTCCTCTGATACTGGCAGATTATGTTGGGGCAGTCTGTGCTGCCCACCCTGGGTTCCTTTAGACCCCATGAGCAGTACTTGGGGTCCCTTTCCTGTGCAGGGCTGCCTTGCTTGCCAGGTATAGGTCTCCCTTCATCCCCAATTCATCTGAAGTAGCACATTGTCTATCAGCTAACCAGACCCTCATTTCCTCAGACAAAGTGCTAAGGGCTTGTTCCCTCGCCACAAGGTCTGCCAGCCCTTCAAAAGTGGTGATCTGATTTCCACTCACCCACCTATGGAAATAAGTGCCCAGTTCAGCAACATATTCACACACACTTTCATCTGCCTTGCATCTATGCTTACGAAACATTTTCCTAAACGTTTCAGGTGTTAGCTTAAACAATTCTAACAAGTGATTTTTAACAGCAGTATAATCAAAACATGCAATGTCAGACATTTTTGACAAAACAGTTACAGCTTTACCATGGAGTAAGGGGGTCAGGAACCATACCCAGAGCCTTTGGTCAACATTATACTGTTTGCATACCCTCTCAAACATATGAATGAAACTATCAAAATTATCTCCCTCTTTAAACTGCAGAAAAATTTACTGACCTTTTCTGCTTCTGGGGTCTAGTTACTCCCTTCCCCATTACCTCCATGACTCTGGCAAAGAGTCAGGATTTCCCTCTCATGCCTCCTCTGCCACTCCTTTTCCATGGCTTATATCTCCATACACCTGGCCTCCAACTCAAGTCTCTTTAGCTCCAGATGGATTTTTAAGTCCTCTGCAGAAAGGTTGAGCTGTCCATTCTCCAAGGGTATTATATCTCCACTGCCAGTCTGATTGTCCTCCTGGTTGCTGTTTTCTGATGCAGCTGTAACCAAGGCTACAGTCAGGTCTGCCTTAGTCAGGTTTCCATGCACCAGTCCCCTAGCCTGGCACATCTCTGCCAGCTGGCTCCTTGTTAGCTTTCCATACTCCTCTGCTGACATGCTGCCTTCTCACCCTGACTAACTAAGCTAACAAAATAAATAAAAGAATTGTGATCTGAAATCTGAGTATTCACTGCATGGCTGATTTAGTGTACAAAACACCTTCAAAGCTCACTGTACACAAGCTACAGGAATTCACTCTACCCACACCACTACAAACCAATTAGTATTTGCCAACCAGTTAATATGTGGTGTGGATGTCCCACCACTGCCAAACAATTAATATGTGACGCCCATGCCCTGGCCCAGCAATCAACGAGCCTCAGTCCTCACCACTAACACCAGTGAGGGGCATCTAATATAAGAGGAAAGGATAACAAATACACACAGTAAAGTGCAATTTCCCTTAAGAGCACACAGAGATCACAGTCAGTCAGGGGCTGGTCTCACCCTTGCTCTCCAGGTCACCAATAAGTCTCTCCACTGGCACAGCTATAGGGTCCAGATTTCAGCCTAGTGGGCAAGCTAAAACCTCCAGCAGCCTCTCTGTCCAACCAGTGCTTAGTGTCCCTGCCCAAGTAGCTCAGACACACACACACACACACACACACACACACACACACACACACACACACACACACACACACACACACACACACACACACTTTGAGATAAGAGTTTTATACAATGACACAGACACTCCTAGGGAAGGCTGGCAAAGGTTACACAGCTATGCCCCCTTTTCCCAGACTATACAGTAGAAATCACAGCCACCACCCAGCTAATAATTATCAGTTACTCAAAGGCCCTTAAAAGGTTGTCCAATTATTACTGTGCAATATTATTATGCAGTTGGTAGTATAACTAAACAGTTAAGGCTTATTAGAGTGACTTGGTGCAGGATCCCTATATACATGCAATGTACTCTTAAAGCTTAACTTATCTCTACATAAAACAGCCACAGTTGAAAGGTTTTTAAAATATTTAATAATAAATCACAAGACAATAATTCTTACTACACAGTGCTAGTCAAGAGTTCAGAGATCACAGAGAAATACTTAAAATAATTCAGTAGTACAATTCTGACATCACAGAAAAACACTTAGTCTAATCTTTCTAGTTTCTAGCTATTTCTAAGAGAAAACACAAGTCTAAGATAAACTTAAATATAGAGTAAAGGCAGTGCTGAGTTGGATGGTCAAGACAAAAATGTGTAATGCTCTCTGATTCTCTCTGTTTTTAAAATCACATTCCTGGTTCACATTACATCATTCTTCACACTTCCCTGGCTAACAGAAACTACATTTACATTCTTCACCTCTGGGCAGAAATCAGAACAATAAAGGACATAACTTCATAGGTTGGTACTAGGCTATCAGCCCTAGGGCCTATACATGCCTAGCCATAACAATTCCCTGGCTATTTCTTCCCACACTGTTTACTTTCTTGGACCCCTGAAAATAAACAGCCTCTGCAAAGCTCAAACCCAGGACCCTACACCATACACAAGGTGATTTACCACTAAGCCATGGCAAACATTTATGCATGCAAATGCCGGCCATTAACTCTGGCCTTAAAACAATAGCAAGAATTCCTTCATCTAGACTGGCCAGAGCCATGTTTACATCAAAGGGTCACAATATGCTTTACTTGGACAGTAGAGTGCACTGTTGTTACATTTTTTTCAGTTCCACACGTAACGGTATTATTACCATTTAAGGCAACAAGCCTGTGGTTTACTTTAATATTTTCAGATGACAGAATTATGTCCAAAATTCTATCTGGCTAGGCTGGCAGCCTTCATCTATCTTCTCCCAATCTTCAAAGCATCATTTGGTTCAACTGTGCTTAGGAATATCCTTCCGTAGAGTCCACCCAGGATTATAGGTAGCTGGGGACTCTGTCCCATCAGTTGAGGCTAGAATGAAAATTTTTAACATCAAATAAAGAAGTTATGTACTTACCATAATGTTGAATCTGTGTTGTTCATTTTTATTCTTCCTCAACTTTCTACCCACCATTCCCCATCTTTTATGTTTACACATTTCTGTATGAATGAGCCATTAGAGGAACATCAGTGTCCTTTAAACTGAGCTCCAGATATAGTTTTTGCCTATATATTCATGCATTTTAAACATTTCTGTCTGATAGTAAATCAGCAAAGAAGATCTGAGGTAGCTTAGGGTTGGTGCATTATGGGTATGGATAAAGGAGGAACATGAGAGTTTTTTGGTTACCACGAGCTTTAGTAATGGCTGAGTCAGATCTGAGGGGAAGAATGAAAATGGACAACACAGATGGAACGTTATGATAGGTACATAACCTCTTTTTTCAGAGATTTGCAGTATTAAGAGTGCTTGTGTGTCAAACTGATTTCCAGAACTAATATTGAGTGAGGTTGCAGAAAAGTCCAAAGTAACAGTTAGTTGATATCCTAAGGGTTAAACCTGCAAAGAGACAACAAAATAATTTGTTTTATAAATTTAACATTAAAAAACAAACCGGTCATCATAGCTTTGTGTGCTAAATTACATGGTTATTTTGCAAGTAAGAAAACAAAAATGAGTTTTAACAAACGTGTGTCCTCTGTGAGCTTTCCAGCTTCTAAACTAAATCAAAACAGGGTTTGCCACAAATTACTCAGAGAGTCTTCAAACTTGCTCCTTCTTCTCATAGAAAAAAATCATAATATAATCATGATAGAATGAAATTACAGATTATAAAATATCACAATAAATGCAGCGTTGATGGATTTGGCAAATCTTGTTTCCGCATATTAATATCTGAAACTAACATTTCACATTACCCTTCTGAGATATTTCAGTATTTGATACTGAACCTTTTGGACCAATGCCAAAGTCTAGCAATAAGGAAACATTTTGTGACGAAAAAGTGCACTCCTCTACAAATGTGAATTCTGAAACATTAGTATAACAGAATACATTTATAAAGCTTTGAGATGTTAGTTTTCTGTTGAGAATCAGTTGATGAAGGGTTTCTCCTCACTATCCAGGACATCCAGAAACAGGGCTTCTTTATGTGTGCTGCCCTTACTTACTCTGTCATATAACAGTAGAAAACAATGAAAACATAAAACAATTGCTCTTTGCTTCTTTTATCCTGTCTGACATCCCTATTTGTATGGTAGGTGTGGTATTAAACTAAACAAGAGAGTGATGTTTATAAATCCAAAAATACTTTTAGCCTTTCACATCCCTATATTGTATGCTAGATTCATTACTGTATGAACTATGAAGTATTTGAAATGAAAACGGAAGCCAATAAATGTATAAATATTTGTCATATCATCCTGCTTTGTGAAGGTAATTGTTGGGTTTGCTTTTTACAACAGGACTTTGTAAATTCTTTTTGTACCTTAGATAAAAAAAAAAACTGTGGTGGTAGTGCTGCGGTAGCGTTGTCGCCTCACAGTACAACGTTGTCCTGTTCGATTCTCAGCTAGAACGTCTTCTGTGTGGAGATATGCGTGAATGGGCATGCCTTCATTGAATGTTGTGCATCAGGGCCAGCAACTCGGCACATAAAAATCTACTGCCAATCATTAGCGGACCGGAGTTCTGCTGTGGCGACCCCTAACCGGGAAAATCTGAAAGACACAACAACCTTAGATAAAAATCAGTACTAGTATCTGGTTGATTATACCATGAGTGTTATGAAATCACAAACAGCCTCCAAAACAGCCAGCTCACTGCAGATTTTGCCTTCTACTACTATTTGGTTGGCCTTGCCTGTCTCCAGGCCCAGGATGTTGGAAACAAAATTTATTCAACTCCTGCACCTTTTAAACAGTATTTGGTCGATCCTGCCAGGAATAACTAAATATATAAATTATCTGGTCGACCCTGCCAGGAAAAAAATTACAGAAAGTATCTGGTTGACCATGCCAGCAAAAAAAATGCATAAAGTATCTGGCTGGCCCTGCCAAAAAAAAAAAAAGCACTTTTTTTTTTAAAACAGTTGATTAGATCTTCCTTGCCAAGGAATCCTTTATTTTCCTAAAAAGTTATCTGGTGAATCAATGTCTTGAAAATGATCCACTCAGTTTTTTGTTTCATTTCTCAATAGTCTATCTATCTGTCTCTCTCACTCTCTGCCTCACAAATTAATTGTTAACTTAAAGCATGTGAAGAGAACAGAGCAACAGGTCTAATCAGCATCCACATCATGTACTCAGATTACGTGGCTGCTGACTTAACAGTCTAGTTGGATTCCAATTTACTGTGGTTAAAACCACAATGACTTCTGGACATCTTCAATTATAACTGCAGTCTTCTTAATCCAGAATATTCTTAAAACAGTTTGGCAACAAGAAAAGTAACTTTTTTTTTTCTTTTTTTTTTTTAAAGCGGAACTCAAGCATGCATAAGTGCTGCTCTGAGTTCCAGCAATTACACATTATTTTGCAGTTTGCACAGCTACTAGGGAGTGCAAATATTTAAACTTTTTTTTTTTTTTTTTTTACAACTAAGGTGGCTGCAGTCCAGCAGTCCAATAGCATGAACCACCCCTGCCTAGGAGAACATTATTACTTGTGTATAAAAAAAAAAAAAAAAAAAAAAAAAAAATAGCATTTACAATTTCTTGCATTAAAACTTTTTAATTACAGATGTCAATTTACTTAATGAGTGGCTCTGTTTTTTCAGTTAATGCTTGTTAGAATTTAGTGCTTGTTAGAATTCCTGCCTAGCCAGTGATAAATGAGGGTAGTTTCACTTCACTGATATTCAGTTTCTGCCTTATATAAGTGGTACATTTTGGATTATTTTCTGCTTAAACTCTGATCTTTTGCCGGCTAAGACCTACCTGCAATCACTGGATGTATAAGAGAATTTAAGTAAATCTTTATCTGCACTTTTTTCAAATAATACAGCATTTAAATTGATTTATTTGTGTTGCATTGAATACTATCTAGCTTGAAGTTGTGGCTCTGTTTTTTCAGTTAGTTCCCCACCCATCCTCGATGCTTTTGTTTTGGTGTTAATCTTTGTGGCTTTGGAACTGCCTGCCCCTCTTGTAAATTTGCATTTGGATACTCCTCCTGGGCCCATCTCATTTGCTCACTTAAAAAAATGCACTTTATTCATCTGCTTTTACTGTATTTGTGTTTCTTCATACTTTATTACTTTATTTTGCTTTTGTGTTACCTTAAAAGTACTCAATTATATTTATTACTGCTTGGTGTAACTATCATTCTAAGCCTTTTGGTTTAACCACTTGGGCTTCAGACCAGTTGTTTTACATTAAGAAGGTTTCTGGTCTGCACTCTTGTGGCAGGACAGGTAGCTTTCATCCTTCTAAGTTGAGAAATGCTGATTAAATGCTCAGTGTCTGTTATTCTAAAAGTGTATTAGTTCTGGTATAAGCACTTGGGCTTCAGGCCAGTTATTTTACATTAAGAAGGTTTGTGGTCTGCACTCTTGTGGGAGGAGAGGCTGGAGTCTGCCCCTCTGAGCTGGGCATTTCTGATTAAAGGCTTATAATGCCTGCATATTTGAACTGTTTCGTACTGAAATTGGTGTGCCTTGTTTGCTGTAGCATAGACTAGATCCAGACCTGCTGAATTTAGCTTTGTTTGTATAACTTGAGCACTAATCCAGGCTTTCTTAAAAGTATTCAGTTGTATTTACTACTGCTTGGTAGTAACCTGATTAAAGTGTAGCTGTCATTCTAAGCCTTTTGGTTTAAGTACTTGGGCTTCAGACTAGTTGTTTTACATTAAGAAGGTTTGTTGTCTGCACTCTTGTGGCAGGACAAGTAGCTTACATCCTTCTAAGTTGGGAACTGCTGATTGAAGGCTCAGTGTCTGTTATTCTAAAAGTGTATTAGTTCTGGTTTAAGTACTTGGGCTTCAGGCCAGTCATTTTACATTAAGAGGGTTTTTGGTCTGCACTGTTGTGGGAGGAGAGGCTGGACTCTGCCCTTCTGAGCCTGGAATTTCTGGTTAGAGGCTTATAGTGCCTGCATATTTGAACGGTTTCTTACTGAATTGGTGTGCCTTGTTTGCTGTCACAAACTAGATTCAGGCCTGCTGAATCTAGCTTTGTTTGTATAACTTGAGCACTAATCCTGACCTTCTTTCTGGAGAAGGTTCCCCTGCACCCCAGTGGCAGGAGTGTGCAGTTAGAACTTGTCTGAAGACTACAGGAACAGGGCTAAGTTTTGAGATTGTTTTACTGGTCAATTGGGTAATTTGTTTAAAAGCCTTTTCTGATTGCTTGTAGTCATCTAAAGCTGTTTTAAGTGCATTTGTTACTGTTTGTAGTCATTTAAAGCTGTTTTAAGTGTATTTTTTACTGTTTTTGCCTTATCTTTTCAAAAACATTTTTCCTTGTTTCCCACCTTTCTAAGCTAGTATAGTCCAGTTTTCAGGCTAGTGCTGAATTCAGGGCTGTTACAAGTTTCTGAGTTGTCCATACCTTACTTGGATAGAAGGAGGTTTCTCTGTTCACCTGTGAGAGAGGGAGCTTTGAGCAGCCATCTGTCCCTGGAGGAGTGGTTCCAGCCCAGAAGTTAGTAGTTTATAGGCCATTTTGGGCTAATTTCTCTTTCATTTCCCTGCTGTAAAAACTGCATTCACACAGTTTTGCACGTCCGGGCAGCGCTGGTTAGCTAGGGCTAAATTATTCCTGGCTCCACCAAGTCACTCTTTTTTTTTCCCTTGAAAGTAGTCTAACTCTTAACCTAAGCACTTAAAAAGCATCCTACAGTCGAGCAATTGCTCAGACCTAATAGCAAGCACTAATATACCCCAACACTTGATTGCCCAGCAGGGCAAGGCTCATTATTCACCCCGCACCAACCAAGTGACTAAACAGCTCACCCTACTATTCAGGCATGACCAAAGGGCAATTTCAGGTATACTCTCCAGTCCAGCTGGTGAACCTGGGTATCCTGAGGCAATGTTACAACTGCCTCATGTACACAGACAACCCTCACCTCCTACCACAAAACATTAACATATGCGAGAGATGCAATTATATAGCTAAATTGGAGGCTAATCTCTCTCCAGCCAAGACTGAAACAGGCAGTCATGAGGAGACGGTTAACACTTGCACCACACCTCCAGCCTCACATACTCATACTAAACGAGCACTGGCAAAAAATACACATAAATACATTAAATCATACTCAAAGGCTCTAAATAAAAACCTGCAAAAGCATCAGAGACCTCCAAAGCAGACATCCAAAAAACCTGCACCTCCCGTCACAAACCAGACTACACCTAAGACACAAAATCAGTGTGCCGCACAATCACAGCCCTTAAGGCGAAATAACGTACCTAACACACTAGTAATAGATGACTCTATAGTCAGGCACACTGATGTCCCACTCACTAGGCTGGACATGGAGAAGGTTATTGTTAGCTGCCTGTCATGAGCCAGAATCCGCCATATTACACAAGCACTCAGGTCACTCCAGAACAAATACAAATATGACTCTGTCATTGTTCATGTTGGTGTGAATGACTTGAAATGTATCGCCCTGGACTACATTTAAAGAGACATGGAAGAGCTTGTATAACCCTGACCCTGAGTAGCATCCTGCCCTCGCCAAGAATGATGCCGCAGTATAAAGAAAAAAATGATCAATTTGAACAATTGGCTAAGCTTCGGGTGTCATTCAAAGGGGATGCAGTGTCAGTCAGCCTGGGATGACATGCACAACAAGCCTCATTGCTTCACAAGATATTGCTTGCACCTGTCACCCCTAGGCCTTCGAATACTTGCCAAGGCTCTTGCTGCCCCCATAGTGCCATTTTTAGGCAAGGCTCAAAATTCAAACCCACCTCTGTAAACAGCACAAATAAAAAATGAGGGTCATGATATTCAATGCCAGGAGTTTAAATCTCAAAATGCACATGCTCGAAGCACTTCTCAGTATGGAGAACATCGACATCTGTGCAGTAACTGAAACCTGGTTCACTGCTCCACAGAGCACCTCAGCACTACCGAGCTACAACTCATACCACACATTTCAGCATCAGAACATCAACCGAAACACAAAAGGAGGGGGTGTATCTATATTCATCAAGGATACCTACACCTCCAGGTTAGTGGTGCAACATGATACCTCTGAGATCATCCATGTGGAACTAACATCGGGCAAATCTGCAGTGCAAATTGTGGCCTGCTACAGATCACCCTCCATGACCCAGGACCACCACTCTGCCTTTCTGGAGACACTGGAAAACATGAAGGTCCTACCGAACACCCTGATATTGGGTGATTTCAATTACCCTACCGTTAACTGGGAAAACTACTCAAGTACAAACTCCCAGGTCCTGCACTTCCTGGAAGTTATCAACTCAAATGCCCTGGATCAGCTGGTAAACTCCCCTACCAGAGGTGAAAACATATTGGACCTGGTCATCACCAACATGGGCGACAGGTGTTCCACACTGGAGGTCAACCCATCACTGGTTAGATCAGACCATAAACTAATCATTCTGGATGTCCACACCACACCACCACCCCCAACCAAGGAAACCACAGTGAAAAACTTTTCTATAGCAAACTTCACCTTACTTAAGACAGAGGTAGTAAGTTTCACAGCCCCCACGCCAAAGGATAACAGTGTCCAAGATGCAGGAACCTTTACAAATGCACTCTATGAGCACCTACAAGGGTGCATGGATTGTGCCATCCCTAGCAAAACCAAGACTCACTCCCCTAAGAGAAGGAAACCAGTTTGGTGGACCCCTGCCATAAACAGGCTATACAATAGAAGGAGGAAACTAGTTCAGAAAAAAAGCAAATCCCAAGAAGGAAAGACATCCCTGATCAGTATCAGTAAGAAACTAAAGTCCTTCATAAAATCATCCAAGGCTAACTTCGAAAGAAAAATAGCCAAGGATTTGAAAGATAACCACAAAGCCATCTTTAGCTATGTCAAGAATCTAAGTGGCAACTCACAGATATGCTCTGAGCTCGTGCAAAATAGCACAAAATATACTGAACCTATTGATATTGTCAACATCCTGGCAGATAGATTCAGTGCAAACTTCACCCCCTCTCACCCCCAAAAGGACCCACAACAATACTGGAAAAGTGTAGTGTCCCAGAAATCACAGACGCACTGGTGAAAATAGCCATTTCAAAAGCCAAAAGCACAGCGTTTATGGGGCTAGATGGTGTCACAGGCTGTGTCTTGCACGAACAACAGAACAAACTAACCCCCCCACCTAAACACCCTGTTCAACCTCAGCCTCTCCACAGGCTACGTGCCCATAGAATGGTGCACAGCAATTGTTATTCTCCTCCACAATGGAGTGGCCACAACTGACTCTGGTAACTATAGCCCCATAAGCCTGACTAGCCTGGGTTGCAAGGCTATCGAGCGTATCATCATGGAACTCATTAACAAAGACATTGGGAACCTCCAAACACTTGACCTGACCCAGTTCAGCTTTGTTAAGAGCAGATCATGCCTACTAAACCTGGTTGACTTCTTCGAGACAGTCACCAAGGCCATAGATGAGGGGAAGGTGGTTCACACAACCTACATTGACCTCGCCAAGGCTTTTAACACCATTCCCCACTCAGGAATTATAGAAAAACTCACCAGCCTGAACATAAACCCCTACGTCACAAGATGGGTTGCCAACTGGCTTACAGACAGAACTCACCTGGTAAGAATAGTAGGCTCCAGGTCTGACTCTAAACCAGTCACAAGTGGTGTCCCACAAGGCTCAGTCCTGGGACCCCTACTGTTCGGCATATACTTCTCAGAAGTACAGGCAAAGACAGGAGGATTATGGCTAACCAAGTTCACTGATGACTGCAAACTGGGAGCCATAATTGACTCTCCAGCTGACATGGACATTCTCCAAAAGGGCCTTACAGAGATGGACACCTGGTGTTAAAGTCATGGTCTCAAGTTAAATGCCAAAAAATGCATAGTCATCCCATTTTGGAAAAACAAAACACCCATAAATTACCACATAGGCGGCAGCCTCCTTAATACAGAAGAGGTAATAAGAGATCTGGGACCCAGGTAGATAGTAATCTCTCCTTTGACAATCATATTGCCAAGAAGCACAATGAAGTTCTAGTATAGCTGTCACGATCCAAAATTAAATATCCTTTTATTCAGACACATTAAAAAACGACTGGTTTCGCGCTTTCATCTACGCAATCGTAGACTTCATCAGAACACTAATTTCTCATTACATAAACCTATATATACAAAAATAACCGCCAAAATCATGCAATTAATTAATTAACTATACTTATTGGCTTAAAGCCACAGTTGTTTCTTAAAATGCATTCATAATTTCTAAAAAAACTCTGACCCTTATATAATGGTTAGTTATATCAATTATACTTCCATATATTAAATTGTATGTAATAGAAATTCTAAAAAGTGCATCAATTATTCTTAAGTATTAACTCCTACACTTTTTTTAAAAATTAATATATAAACATAATATACAAGCATATATTAAAAACCACATTTAAAAGAATAGATTCGAATACTTTACAACCATACTTCTAATTTATTAATACTGTAAATTCATTGCATATTTTTTATAAATTAATGTATGGTGCATGTAATATTTAGTTAAAAATATTGGTTATAAACATTAATTTCTCAGAAGGGGTTTGGTGGGTATGCTATCATTTAATCCTGGGGGTGTTGCTGCATTTAACTTAATTTGCCACTTGATTTCCTTCTCTGAAACAAGTGCCCTGATATCACCCCCCCTAGGGTTCTGTTTCACCACTTCTAAAATACCAAACAGGAAGCCAACACAGCCTGAACTACTATTTAAATGCCTATACAAGGCATTATTGGTATCCTTTTTACGGATGCAATACAAATGATCATATATTCTATCTTTTAGTTTCCTGTCCGTTTTGCCCACATAAAAATAATGACAGGAAGAACATATTGCTAAGTATATCAGATGCTGTGATTGGCAATTCCCTTTACTGAAGTTAATCTTGCTTCTTAAAATATTATCAAGTACTACACTCTCCTTGTCTATAATATTGTGGCATTGATTACAGTGTCCACATTTAGTGGTTCCACCCTTTCCTGAGTGTATTTGTTTATTAATTATATTAGACCTTGTTTCAAATATTCTCTTAAGGTTATAATCAGTTTTATATACATAAGATGGCCTCACCCCCAGTTTATCATTAATACTATCATCACTAGTGATTATATTCCAGTTATTGTCAATAATCTGTTTAATCTCCCTCGCCTGTTTACCAAACTTTACTATACATGCCCTCTGAAAATTTTGACCACCTTGTACTGTACCGGAGTTGCTGACTTCCATATTTGTCTGCTTGGGCGACGGTCCTACACCCAAAACCGGGGTATATTTTTTTCCCCACTCTTTAATGATAAACATAGTAACATCCTGCACTAGGTATTCAGGATATCCTCTATCCATGAATAACTTCCTCAAAAAAGCCATCTCCTTGAGGAAATCTTCCTTAACCGTGGTCATCCTGGCCACTCTAATGGATTGACCTTTAATAATACTTCTCTTTGAGAATACGGATGATTGCTAGTATATTCAAGGTAACTATTGCAAAAGGTTTCTTTTCTAAATATTCTAGACTGAAATTGGGTGCCATCAGAAAATATATAAGCATCCAAAAAATTGATGCCCATATGATCAAAATTATGTGTAAACCTAAGGTATGTTGTGGTGTTGTTAATATAATCAACAAAGTTGATTAGTTCTTCCTTGTTTCCTTTCCATAGGATGAAAATATCATCCAAATAACGGACATATAGTATCATATACTTTTGCCAGGGTGAACAAAACACAAATTCACTCTCCCAATCTAACAATGCAAGATTTTCAAAAATGGGGGCACATGCTGCCCCCATTGCCACACCATTGTTCTGCTTATAATATTCCCCATCAAAGTATATGAAGTTATTGTCCAGTACAATACTAATAAACTCATGTATTAGTTCTTTCCTGTCTTCTCCCAACTCACTATAAGTGTAAACACTCTTCATGAACCTATTTATTCCATCCTCCTTAGGTATACATGAGAATAGGTCTTTAATATCTATTGTTACAAAAAGTAATTGTGAATTTCATATATCATGTGTAAATTTCCCAAGGAATTCCCAAGAATCCTTAATAATATATTTTATATTCTTTTATATATTCTTTAACCACTGGTCAATTACTTTCCCATACGGAAATGTTTTACTATAGGTTCCAGCAATTATTGGTCTGAGTGGGGGATCAATAATATCTTTGTGTACTTTAGGTATGCCGTTGATTGTGGCAAGTAAAGGATATTGTACCTTTAAAAAATCATACAAATCCTAGTCTATTCTTTCATCCAAAAGATATTCCTCTAAGTATAGATCTATACGCCTATGTGCAATGTTAACTTGATTCAATGAAGACCTTTCATACTGCTCAATATTATTCAGAATATCAAATATTTTTTCATTATATCTAGATGTTTCAATTAGCACCACTCCACCCCCTTTGTCAGGCACCAAAATCTTAATATAGCTGCTTGCAATTGTTCAAGTATCTTATCAAGCTTATTATTCCAATTAAAAGAACTTCCTTCATTATAACTTCTGTTCTTAAGCTGATATATCTGTTTGCTTATAACTTTCTCAAATGTTGCTATGGTGTTGTGCATAGGAGGAATGAATTTACTTTTTTTCTTTAAGACAGTAGGCATTTACGCAAGGTAAATTTGATTTTGTTGATGCTTTAGTGGAACTTAAGCTATATACTAGGAAGCTAAATTTGGGCTTATTTTTTCAGGATAAAACAAGTGTATGTGTCACTCCTACTGTCTTAAAGAAAAAAAGTAAATTCATTCCTCCTATGCACAACACCATAGCAACATTTGAGAAAGTTATAAGCAAACAGATATATCAGCTTAAGAACAGAAGTTATAATGAAGGAAGTTCTTTTAATTGGAATAATAAGCTTGATAAGATACTTGAACAATTGCAAGCAGCTAATATTAAGATTTTGGTGCCTGACAAAGGGGGTGGAGTGGTGCTAATTGAAACATCTAGATATAATGAAAAAATATTTGATATTCTGAATAATATTGAGCAGTATGAAAGGTCTTCATTGAATCAAGTTAACATTGCACATAGGCGTATAGACCTATACTTAGAGGAATATCTTTTGGATGAAAGAATAGACCAGGATTTGTATGATTTTTTAAAGGTACAATATCCTTTACTTGCCACAATCAACGGCATACCTAAAGTACACAAAGATATTATTGATCCCCCACTCAGACCAATAATTGCTGGAACCTATAGTAAAACATTTCCGTATGGGAAAGTAATTGACCAGTGGTTAAAGAATATATATAAGAATATAAAGCATATTATTAAGGATTCTTGAGAATTCCTTGGGAAATTTACACATGATATATGGAATTCACAATTACTTTTTGTAACAATAGATATTAAAGACCTATTCTCATGTATACCTAAGGAGGATGGAATAAATAGGTTCATGAAGAGTGTTTACACTTATAGTGAGTTGGGAGAAGACAGGAAAGAACTAATACATGAGTTTATTAGTATTGTACTGGACAATAACTTCATATACTTTGATGGGGAATATTATAAGCAGAACAATGGTGTGGCAATGGGGGCAGCATGTGCCCCCATTTTTGCAAATCTTGTATTGTTAGATTGGGAGAGTGAATTTGTGTTCTGTTCACCCTGGCAAAAGTATATGATACTATATGTCCGTTATTTGGATGATATTTTCATCCTATGGAAAGGAAACAAGGAAGAACTAATCAACTTTGTTGATTATATCAACAACACCACAACATACCTTAGGTTTACACATAATTTTGATCATATGGGCATCAATTTTTTGGATGCTTATATATTTTCTGATGGCACCCAATTTCAGTCTAGAATATTTAGAAAAGAAACCTTTTGCAATAGTTACCTTGAATATACTAGCAATCATCCATATTCTCAGAAGAGAAGTATTATTAAAGGTCAATCCATTAGAGTGGCCAGGATGACCACGGTTAAGGAAGATTTCCTCAAGGAGATGGCTTTTTTGAGGAAGTTATTCATGGATAGAGGATACCCTGAATACCTAGTGCAGGATGTTACTATGTTTATCATTAAAGAGTGGGGAAAAAAATATACCCCGGTTTTGGGTGTAGGACCATCGCCCAAGCAGACAAATATGGAAGTCAGCAACTCCAGTACAGTACAAGGTGGTCAAAATTTTCAGAGGGCATGTATAGTAAAGTTTGGTAAACAGGCGAGGGAGATTAAACAGATTATTGACAATAACTGGAATATAATCACTAGTGATGATAGTATTAATGATAAACTGGGGGTGAGGCCATCTTATGTATATAAAACTGATTATAACCTTAAGAGAATATTTGAAACAAGGTCTAATATAATTAATAAACAAATACACTCAGGAAAGGGTGGAACCACTAAATGTGGACACTGTAATCAATGCCACAATATTATAGACAAGGAGAGTGTAGTACTTGATAATATTTTAAGAAGCAAGATTAACTTCAGTAAAGGGAATTGCCAATCACAGCATCTGATATACTTAGCAATATGTTCTTCCTGTCATTATTTTTATGTGGACAAAATGGACAGGAAACTAAAAGATAGAATATATGATCATTTGTATTGCATCCGTAAAAAGGATACCAATAATGCATTGTATAGGCATTTAAATAGTAGTTCATGCTGTATTGGCTTCCTGTTTGGTATTTTAGAAGTGGTGAAACAGAACCCTAGGGGGGGTGATATTAAGGCACTAGTTTCAGAGAAGGAAATCAAGTGGCAAATTAGGTTGAATGCAGCAACACCCCCAGGATTAAATGACAGTATACCCACTAAACCCCTTCTGAGAAATTAATGTTTATAACTAACATTTTTAATTAAATGTTATATGCACCATACATTAATCTATATAAAAAATATGCAATGAATTTATAATATTAATAAATCAGTAGTATGGTGGTTAAGTATTGTAATTTATTTTTTTAAATGTAGTTTTTAATATATGGTTGTATATTATGCTTATATATTAATTTTAAAAAAAAAGTGTAGGAGTTAATACTTAAGAATGATTGATGCATTTTTTAGAACTTCTATTATATATAATTCAATATATGGAAGTATAATTGATATAACTAACCATTATATAAGGGTCAGAGCTTTTTTTAGAAATTATGAATGCATTTTAAGAAACAACTGTGGCTTTAAGCCAATAAGTATATTTAATTAATTAATTGCATGATTTTGGCGGTTATTTTTGTATATAAAGGTTTATGTAATGAGAAATTAGTGTTCTGATGAAGTCTACGATTGCGTAGATGAAAGCGCTAAACCAGTCGTTTTTTAATGTGTCTGAATAAAAGGATATTTAATTTTGGATCGTGACAGCTATACTAGAACTTCATTGTGCTTCTTATACATTCGGATTGTTGTGAGTTCTAGTTTTTGGTGTTTAATATTGCCAAAGTAGTTAGGAAATCCTTCTTCAAGAGCGGCCACAGTGGTGCAGCGGTTGGCTTTGTCACCTCACAGCATGAGGTTCTCCAGTTCAATTCTCGGCTGGGTTGCCTTCTGTGCGGAGTCTGCATGTCCTCCCTGTGGTCGCGTGGGTTTCCTCCAGGCACTCCGGTTTCCTCCCACATCCCAAAGACATGCTGTAGGTGAATTGTGCACTCTAAATTGGCCGTAAGTGTGAGTGCGTGCATGTGTGTGCCTTCTGTGGAAGGTTGTGCGCTGGGATGGCAACTTGACACCGTAAAACTCCACTGCCAATCATGAGCAGGCAGGTGATCCGCTGTGGCGACCCCTAACCGGGAAAAGCTGAAAGAAGAAGAAGAAGTTAGGAAATCCTTCTATTTAGCCTATCTAATTACTAAAGGGTTTGCATCTAGAAACAAAGAGGTTATAGTGTCCCTCTACTCGTCACTCATCAGACCCATCATAGAGTACAGTGCCCCATTTGGGATGTACCTCACAAGACACTTCCAACAGCTGGAAAGACCACAAAAGTACCTCACCAAGAGGATTACTGGCCTCAAACATATGTCCTATGCAGCCCAACTGGAAAAACTCTGGCTGTACACAGTGGCATATCGCTTACTCAGAGGTGATTTCTGCCTGACTTACAAAGCCACGTCCAACCCAGATTTGATGGACATGCTCCATCTAAAGAAATACAAGTCACTGCGAGCCACTCGCTCTAGTGAGCTAAACCTCACCACAACAATAAATAGAACATGCTGGAGGGACAGATTCCTGTCACAGAGGCTCCTCATGCTTTGGAACCAAATTCGTAACTACATTACGCAGAGCATTGGCTCTTCTTGACAGAGGCTCAGTTAATTAATCAATGGGGCAGTGAAAGCTGACACACTCTGGCTAGGCTTTAAATGCCCTCGGGCAGATAGCCTAGTACCTACCTATGAACCTATAAAATGCATTTAAATCAGAAAAATTGAGATGCTTATGGAATGTACCAAAGAGAAAGGGAAAAAAACACATCAGGATATACAGTGGGTATGATGCATATATAAGTATTTTTTTATTTAGTCCTGGTATTGAACAGGCATGAATTGGTAAGAGAAAAAAAAAACTTAGGACACTTTGGAACTGAGGTAAATTAAATTCTTAGTCAAGCTATAGCAGCATTAATATAGATATTAGCTGTGATAATATGACAAAACTACTCACTCATTATCTTGATGTCAATAAAAAAAGTCCAGGGCACATTTTCTGATAATGAGAAGTACATCTGAAACCTATACCAATGTATTTTGTAGCTGAATAGTATTTGATTCAAATATGATCATGAAGACTGAAAAAACATTTATTACATTCTTGACTACCACTTTAGCTTATTGAACTTTTGAGCAAAAGCAAAACTCTGAACAAGATATAAATCTCCATTCTAAGATCTCTTTTCTAATAATCCTAATATTTCTGCAGATGCAGTCTTTACAGGACAGATTGGGAGAAAACACTCACACTGCTTGTTTGATTCTATAAGACAGAAAAACAAATAGGTGCCATATCAACTGTAGTAAAGCAAGTATATATGTGAGCACATATGTGCCTGTGTGTGTGTGTTTAGTTTGTATGCGTATCTCAGTGTACGTGCAAGATAGTGCAGAGATATCATAAGGCTCCGTAGTATATACAGAGAATTCTGTGCTTTATTATGATTTCTTTTTTTTTTTGTCAACTGTTTGGGTTACAACACAATATGTTGGATTACATTATCAACATCACATACTCAGAACAATGTGTAGACTGAAAATCAAGAAAGACCATTAGACGCTGTATACACAGATTACCTCTTGCATCGGGAGTGAGGGGTATCATCCTGACTTAATCTCTGGATCCACTTTCCAAAGACTGGGGCTACATTAATCACCTAAGCCAGCAGAGCAGGGAGTCTCATTTAAGTCTAAAATTGGATATTTATTATGATGAGTTTTTAATTCCTTCATTAAGATGGCTGACCTTAATGAATAGCTGATGAAGCATGGATGCATTAGATTTTTAGCACTGCATTACTTCACCTTTAAAGGAATGCATTCTGTAAAACAGACTGTGCTATACTTTAATGTAAGCCATTGACTAACTGTCTGTATGGGTAGTTATGAGTTATACCAGCTAGATCAGCTGTTTTCTCTGAGACACAGACATGCAAATAGTTTCAACTCTGCTATTCATCATTTTTCTTTTGGATAAAATGAAGAAAGATCATATTGGCTCTTCATTCTTTCCTAGATTGTGTAAATTGTTTTGCAAGTAAAACAGCACAAACATTTGTGCTGGAAGCAGAGTCCTATTACATTTACTATTGTCTGGCTCAATGAAAATATTGTGTTTTTTGTAAATAACATTCATAAGTGAGATCGCAAAAGTGTACACTTATTTAAAAAATGTCACATTAAGTGAAATATGCATATATACATATATATATATATATATATGTATGTATGTATATGTATATATATATATATATATATATATATATATATATACATACACACACACACACACACACACATATATATATATATATATATATATATATATATATATATGGGTCTTCTTTGTTTCGTTGAATCTCATTTCACTGAATTTCATTTCACCCTGACCACTTCGCTGAAAACTTAAATTATTGAAAACTCATTTCACTGAACTGTAGTTAGTATATATGGCACTGTGTAGAGTACTGTAAGGCAAGTAAAATGTATATGCCCTTTTCCCACCTGTAGTGCGATCCTGGAGTTCGTATATATAGTTGGGGGTATAGCCCCTCACTTAGTTTGAGTACATATTGTCTTCTGCAGAGAGTTAGCCATTGGTGTTGCAACTATGCATATCTATTGTGTAAAATGTATTGTTTTGAAGTTTTTGGTAAAATACAATATAAAACAAACAATATGGGGGGCTACACCCCACAAATCCCCCCCCCAATTATATATACTAACTCCAGGATCACACTACAGTGGGTAAAAGGGCATATACCTTTTACTTGCCTTACATTACTCTACACAGTGCCATATACACTAAGTTCAGTTCAGTGAAATGAGATTCAGTGAAAAGAGTTTTCAGTAATTAGTGTTTTCAGTGATATGGTTGGGGTGAAATGAAATTCAGTGAAATGAGATTCAATTAAACAGATTAGACCCCCCCCACACACACACACACACATATATATGTGTGTGTGTGTGTGTGTGTGTCTATATATATATATATATATATATATATATATATATATATATATATAGATATATATATATATATATAGATATATACCAGTGGATATAAAAAATGTACATACCCCTGTTAAAATGCCAGGATTTTGTGATTTAAAAAAAAAACAGGACCATAATAAATCATTTCAAAACTTTTCCCAACTTTAATGTGACCTATAACCTGTACAATGCAATTGGAAAACAAATAAATCTGTTAGGGGAAAAATGTAAAAAATAAATAACGTACTGTAAGCTGGTTGCATACGTGTGCACACCCTTAAATGAATTCTTTGTTGAAGCACCTTTTGATTTAAGTACAGCATTCAGTCTTCTTGGGTATACACCTGCCATCAATTAAAGAGACTCTGATTAACCTCAAATAAAGTTTACCTCTCCTAGTGCATTTACTCAGTTGCCTGCTACAGCAAAAGCCATGATATGCAGAGAGCTTACAAAGCATCAAAGGGATCTCATTGTTGAAAGGAATCAGTCAGGAGAAGGGTACAAAAATGTCCACAGCATTGGATATACCATGGAACACATTGAAGACAGTCATCAAAAAGTGTTGAAAATATGGGACAACAGTGACGTTGCAAAGAACTGGACGTCCCTCCAAAATTGATGAAAAGACAAGACAAACACTGATCATGGAGGCTGCCAAGAGACCTGCAGCAACACTGCTGCAGGGATTTCTGGCAAGTACTGGTTGTGTAAAGTTGCAAAATGGAAGCCTTTTCTTACACAGAAAAACATCCATGCTCTGCTAAAATTTGCAAAACAATTCGTCAAGTCTCCCAAAAGCATCTGGGAAAATCTGGTATGGTCTGAAGAGACCAAGGTTGAACTTTTTGGCCATATTTCCAAAAGGTACTTGTGGTGCAAAAACAACACTTCGTATCACCAAAAGAACACCCTCCCCACGGTAAAATATGGTGGTAGCAGTATCATGCTTTGGGGTTGCTTTTTTCAGCTGGAACTGGGGCTTTAGTCAATGTGGAAGGAATTATGAACAGTTCGAAATGCCAGTCACTTTTGGCCCGAAACTTTCAGGCGTCTGCTAAAAAGCTGAACATGAAAAGGAATTTCACCTTTAAGCACAACAATGACCCCAAGCATACATCCTAATCAACAAAAGAATGGCTTTACCCAAAGAAAATTAAAGTTTTAGAATGGCTCAGCCAGAACCCAGTACTAAAGCTAATAGAAAATCTGTGGGGTGACCTGAAGAGGGCTGTGCACAAGAGATGCCCTCACAGTCTGACAGATTTGGAGCACTTTTGCAAGGAAGAGTGGGCAAATATTGCCAATTCAAGATTTGCCATGCTGATAGACTCCTACCCGAGAAGACTGAATGTTGTAATTAAATCAAAAGGTGCTTCAACAAAATATTAGTTTAAGGGTGTGCTCACTTATGCAACCAGCTTATTGTATGTTTTTTCATTTTTATATTTTTTCCCCTAACAAATTTGTTTGTTTTTCAATCGAATTGTACAGATTATAGGTCACATTAAAGGTGGGAAAATTTTTGAAATGATTTGTTGTGGCATCATTTTTTTTATATCACAAAAACCTGGCATTTTAACAGGGATGTGTACACTTTTTATATCCACTGTACATGCATATATATATATATATATATATATATATATATATATATATACACACACATATATATATATATATATATATATATATATACACACACACACACACACACACACACATATACACACATATATGTGTATATATACATATATATATATATATATATATATATATATATATATATATATCTTCAAGGTCTAAGGAAGTCATCATCTCTTTCTACTCCTTCCTCATCAGACCTATAATGGAATATAATGCCCCCTTTGAAATGTACTTGTCTAAGTATATGACTGAACTTGGGAGACTACAAGGTTTTGTCAATAAGACAATCAAGGGCATATCTACATTAAACTACACTGACTACCTTAAAGTGGTCTTTCTCTCTTTCTGCATTCTATGTACTACATACTCTTGAGTGATGATCTCAGTCTGTTCTACTGAGCCTAAAATGAGCAGTTATATCTATTCTCCTACACATCCACAAAACAAATAGCACCTTAAACACTTGCCCAAGAGATCTAAACTTCCACAGTAAAATAAATATGACGTGCTGTTGAGATAGATATCCATCTATGAGACTCCATCTTTTGCAGAATACACCCTCCCCCCATGGTTGTAAAAAAAAGTATCTCCCTAACATTCTTTGTGTACCCTAATAGAGTAAATAGCAAATTGTAAATGCACCCCAAGTGTGTCCCATCAAGTCCTCATTGAAAGGGGTCAAAACTAGGTATGAATTATTCATGTTGAGCCGTACTCATGATTTGGGATATCTTGGCTAGGCTACAAATTGTCCAGCAGATCAATAGTCTAGTATTAACCTAACCTTTGTCAGTCCTTTGCAGGAAACATGCACACATATGCATGTGCAGATATACACATGCACAAACCTGCACTCAGTCATGTTTTCATGCCTGAGCACATGCGTGCACACGCACACACACACACACACACACACACACACACACACACACACACACACACACACACACACACACATAAATAATGAAGAAGATCATTAAATCACCTATTAGCATTGTTGTGTTGGGATGTGTGAGAAATCTGTAGATATCAACAAAAAACCAATGCACACAGATGGCTTAAGAATCAAGGAAAATGAGACTGCAGTGATAGCTGTAGCACTAATATACTGCCCCAGTATATTTGAATATAATAGACGTCCTACGCATGTGATTTCCGTTGCAAACTACATAGCTGACTACTCCTGACAGGTAGCCTTTTCCCTGAATAATCGTGTTAAACCATTTTACTGCTCAATGTCTCTAAACACAAGTCCACATCATTACTTTTTTCAGAATCTGCAAAAGGGCATATTTCATTTTTCCCATGTTATCAAATATTCTCCCAGGTGAAAAACATTCCTATGTAAATTATATTCTAAATATTTATACCTCAACTGAATGAAATCCATTTTTATTATGTGCTTTTGTTGCTTTTTTGTAATTTTCTTGGGGGTGGGGGGGCAGGGTATGAACTTTACTAGTTTTTATCTGCAGGTAAGTCATGATCTATCAAAATGATTTGAATTTTGTCTTGTGTCTTTAATATTAGAATTGCTTATGTTAGCATATCTGTGACAGACTTTAACAGGAAGCCCACTTGCTAATGTGGGACAGACATTAAGGAAGAGAAATATGATTAGGCATGTAAAATGGCATTGCTAAGGAAAGGCTTTACTACTACCTTTGATGAAATACTCATTTGGCTGAACCCATTAAAATCTATCTTTTATAGCAGATTTGACTTCAGTTGAATACTAATTAATTAATTGCTCTGTTTAGTAATTAGCATTCTAGAGTTCAGCATTCATTAAGCAGATCAAAATGCTTGGTTAAATTCAAATATTCAATTAATCTAGTTCAAAGAACTAATAAAAAGTTCTATTACAAAATATGTTTTGTTGGCACAGTCCTACCTATATGAAAGTGATAATTAATGTGAACCTGATGTTGAAAATTAAAAGGCTTTGAAATAACTGTTTCATATTAGGCATGGCCAGTATTTTTGTAATATATTATGCAGAAGGCTGGTTATTAGTCATAGATGACACTGCATTCCAGCTCATAATTGCTGTAGAGTTTCCTCTCTCACAAGATGCAGACTTCTGTAATATGACAGTATATGTGAAAGAGAGACATTAAATAACTGCTGGAAAGAAGAACAGGACTCAAAGCAATGTCTCTAGGAATGATGTTTAAAGTGCATGTTTGCTGGCGAAGGTAAATAACAAAAGTACAACCACCAAGACCTTAAAAATAATTAAAATAGCCATTGTGATGATCAAATAAGAAACAGAGAACAAAATAAAAAGTGATAATGATCATAAGGACTGCAAAGGCACAATATTAAGAATATGAAAGGGTAGACAGGCATTGTTGAACATATTACAGATGATTTAATACCCAGTGGTTGCACTATGTGAGCAACAGATAAGACTTTGCATTTAGTTACTTATAAGTAAATGCTTTCAACCATTTTCCAAGGAGACATATAGCATCAACAATCAAAAATGTTAGGACATCGAACCATTCATTGATGCAGTGGTTGCAGTAGGCATCAGGGTAAAATTATCATTTCAGTGAGCCTAGATGGGATATTCATGCATATATTAAATAAATTATGTTGCATTCTCAGCACTGACACTATATCTTCACATCATTTTAGACAGAATAAGAAGGACAATGGACTGTGTTATGAATTTTGAAACTGTAATGCCAAGTTGACCATATTGCCAATGTTCAGTGTTTGAAAAAAATAATTTAAAGTAAGAAGGGAATGTATATTACATAAATGAGAGCTAACAGAATATGTAAATCCAAATGGCATAACCTTGCCACATAAATGTGATTTTTTTTCTAAATTCCATTAACCAAAATTCTGCACCCCAGGTAGTTAGAACGGATCGAAGTTGTGTGAACTGCCGCATCGTATTTAGTATCATGTCATTTAATAGTGGTATAGGTTTTCCTGCTCTTCTCTTGGGAATGCATAGCCAATACAGATGCCTGTAACAAAGGTCCAAGTGAGATGTTTGTGTTTCCATATACCTGATGATAGCTGTTTGCACATGAAGTGCTACTTGGCACACACCCTTCCCCATCTACTGCCTTCAGGGATTAATGCCAAGCTTCTGCTAGATGTGAGTATAGCAGATGGCCCAGGATATACTGTCACCATCCTGCAGTGGTTTGAAGTCCCAGAAACATTAGTAGAATTAGTGGAAGCGTACCTCTCAACTTCTTAGTGCAAGAAATATGGACAAAGCCTGAAAAATGGAGAGACAAAGGCCTGAAAATAGGGACAGATTTAAATATTCTTCTTATAAACTTAGAAAGTTGCTAGAGTGACAAGGTTTTGTTAACATACATTTTCTGAAGAGTTTGAACTCAAAATGTATGTCATTATTTGTTAACTTCAGTCCTCAGATCATCCTAGAAAAGCCACAAATTTTATGAGGAACACACCAAAAATATGAGGTAAAAACATGGATATTCTGTGAAATTCTGGACAGCTAAGAAGTATGAGTGGAAACTATGTACATGAACCCAGTGACTCAAGCAGGAATAGAGTTCGGTCTTGCAAAGGGGTTCCCAGTGGGAGTGGATGTACACCATGATTCAGCTCTGAATCCACTGCTGTTCATACTGGTGATGGATTACATCAGCAAAGAAGTCGGAAGGGGCAGGTCAACAAAATGGCTATATGCAAACATTGTGGCATTACAGGCAGACACCGAGCAAGAACTTCAGCAAAGGACAGGGGATTGGAATGCAAACCTGAAGGCACATTGGGCAAAACTGAGTACATGTATGACAGTTATCATGCCAGCAAATGGTGGAGTTCAGAAGAAACTGTGAACTGAGATAGAATGGTAAATATTGGAACAGGCTAACAGCTTCAAGTATCTGGGAGGGGTGGCTAAGGAGAAGGGAAGTCTGAATGAGGAGGCCAAAGCTAAAATCAAACCAGCCTACAACCAGCTGTCACACAGTGTCAGGTATAATATATGTCATTTTATGTCAAATTATTTTGTGGAATATTCCTAGGGCAAAGAAGTAGTTGGCCAACTACACAGCTTTGCACTTTTCCCCACTGTAGGGCAATCTTATAGTTGGTATGTATAGTGTGGGGGATGGTGGATGAAGCCCCCACTTGTTTGGATTTGATTTAGTTAGCTGAGGTCTGTTGTGCCGCTGGGCAATTATTTCATTGCCCTTGGAATATTCAGCAAATTGTGGAAGTGAGTTTCGCTGAATATGGGTCGATGAATTATAGTTTGCTGAAAATTATTTTTGGTGAAGTAATATAGACCTGACGAGTACTACTGCATGATATGTAAACCTGGGAAGTAAAGGCAGAGCAGCAGAAGGAAAGAAGAGGTGATGGACTTGAAGTGCCTGAGAGGGATGCTAAGATGCACAATGTGGGATAGATAAAAAAATAAGGACATAAGAGCAGAAGCCAAAGTAGTTCCAAATCAGAAAAGATCAGAGTAAACATATTATGGTGCTTCAGGAACATGTGCAGAAAAGTAGAAGACAATCTAGTGAAGAAGATTTGGGACAGCTGGAAGGAAGGTAAAAGGAAACAAGGGCATCCAGAAAAGAGGTGGCTGGACTGTGTGAGAGAAGACCTGCAACAGTCAGGCATCAGTGCTGAGGAAGGCAGAAGAGTAACATTGAATAGGGAGATATGGTGACAGTTGACACAATGCCACGACCTCAAGTAGGAAATGGGAAGAAGGAGGTTGGTGATGATTATAATGATACTGTCATCTGAAATGGACAAGCTCATGTCGATCACTCAATCCCAATTTTTCACTGAGGATCCTTCACTTCACATTTAGTTAGTTTGACATAGGATATCTGATCTAAGACTTTTTCTCTGTGTGCCACAGAGACAGCTTTCATTAAAAATGATTGATAATATGTGGAGCTCACAATAGCTAGTTCTGGTGATGGTTCCATCTTAATATTTAGTTACCTGTATGATCTTATTTAGCAGTCATATCAAAATGTTCAATATCTTTGGTACCACATGGGATAAAGATGATTTCTTAATCCTGAATAAGGAAAGTAAAGGTCCAGATTAATAAAGTTAGGACTGATTTGTGAGAAATGCTTTGTAACACACATAGAACTCTAAGTAAATAAGCATCGGCAAGTAAGGTGAAAACCTAGGCCACTAACATAGCTAGGAGAGGTTAAAAGGGGCACTACCCTGGGCACAAAGTGTTAGGGGCACAACTGGCCATTAAAAACTGGATGTGATTGTTTTTTAGTGCCTACCAGCTTTTAAAAGCCGGTATTGAACTTGTGGTCAGTCCTGAGTGCTGTAGCACTCCCTGTGTGGTCTACGCTATTACTGTAGTAATGCAGCATGGACTTTGCTACAGTATTAAATAAAAATAAGAAAGTATTTATCTTCTTTTTTTTTTAATTAAATCTGACCACTGTAGTGTTCCATGCAGGGTATAAACTGCAGTAACTGCATGTGTGTATATATTTATATCAATCTATCTATACATATCTATATATCTCTATATATCTGTGTGTACATATATATACATATATATATATATATATTTATATATATATATATATATATATATATATATATATATATATATATATATATATATATATATATATATATATATATGGGTCACCCTCAAGCCAGCAAAATGTAATTAGGTGACCCCTTTTTCCTGAAACTGCATTTTTTCGAAATTTTTTTTCAGTTTTATGAGAAATCAAGTAAACAAAAAACAAAAAAAAACCCACAACACTAAAAACATGTATGAAGGGGGGTGAGCCCCCTACACCTCCAGACACCCCCGCTACTTATATATATTCAAAGTCCAAAATCGCACTACAGTGGGGAAAAGGGAATATTCACTTATCCCTGCTGTACCACAATCTAAGTAACAACCTCCGGTGCAGTTCGCTATGTTGATTTTTCATGAAACTGCATTTTCTAAAAAATGCAGTTTCAGGAAAAAGGGTTTATAGATATATATATATATATATATATATATATATATATATATATATATATATATATATATATACTTCCTTCTAGTTGGTGCACACAAATATGGCCTCCAAAACACTCGAACTGTGCATGGATAATAAATCCAACCTTCAACAACACCCAGCACTAGCTCGTAATAAAGTAGAAAACATCATGTTGAGCAATAAAGGTTTGACCACATATTCTTCAAAGGATTTATTAATCTAATATCTCCATGGCTTCGGACAGCCACGACACCACAGCAAACTGGTTTCACCCAGTAGGCATCATTAGTGCTTAATTACCCGGATTCCCTTGCAAAACATTTAAATATACGTCTTCTGCTCTCCACTTTCTATGTTAAAGTGACAGACCCTTAAATTGCACATTATAATATACGTTAAACACACAACAGAATAGATGACACTGATAGCATCTCTATATACAAAATACATTCAAGAAATGTATTAGCTTGAAAAAATATATTAACTAAAAAAATATATTAACTAGAAATATTGGATTAATAAATCTTTTGAAGAATATGTGGTTGAACCGGTACTTACGTATTATCGCAACAAGATTTTCAAAAATGGCCAAAATTGGTATGTTTGTACAAAATGTGAATGTTAACCTTAAAAGGGGAGTGTAAAGCATTAATTAATAGTCTGTCACATTGTGTATGACCCATGAACAGGAATAACGGACAGATGTCTTTTTGAAGGGGACATACTTTTCCAACATAAGTTAGTTGAACCCTAAATAACCCAGAGTTTGGCTTCAGAGTTTCATCTTCCTTGAATATCTTCAAGTATGGCAAGTTTGGATAATATTTACTCATGTAAGTGTAACTTTACATTTGATCCTGTCTTTGGAGTCTCCCAGTGTTTAACCACTGCAATCGCAAAGGTCTAAAACCGTTTTGCTGGAGGTTGACAGATGTATCCAATTGCAAGGCATCTGTTTTCCAAAATGTCCTTTTGATGAATTTTTGAGCATGTATTGGACTGTTCATACTAACATATGTGTGACAGATGTATTCTTCCCTTGTATTAATCGATAGTGACATTTCAATTTTGCCTTTGGATTTGTAGACCATCCTATTGTCATCTATGACGTTTGTGCTTCTGCTTGTACCCATTAAATGTAGTGTGTTTTGCATGGAGTATCACTTTAATAAATAAAACTTTTTACCTGGAATATTACTTTAACTGTGGTGGTGGTGCTGTGGTAGCATTGTCGCCTCATAGCAAGACGTTGTCCCATTCAATTCTTCTGTGTGGAGGCATATGTGAATGGGGCGTGCCTTCATTGAAGGTTGCGCATCAGGGCTGGTAACCCGGTACGTAAAAATCCACTACCAATCATTAGTGGACCAGAGTTCCGCTGTGGCGACCCCTAACCTGTAAAAGCCGAAAGAAACCTGGAATATTACTTTACTTTATTCAGTTTTCTGTATACTTGGTTTTGGGAAAGAAGTGCAGGTTATTGTGAAGATGTCCAAACATTGACATGCACATGTCCTTCTTCACATGACTCAGAGGGAGCAGCCCTCTGTAGTGCATTTTTCATTACCTCTGACCGGGAAAGTACACTCCCCAGGAAGGCAAATTTCAGCGTTATTTTTCTTGCAATGTCATAAACCACCCGACAGAATAATGCTTAACAGTTGACACTAGCCTTTTCATGCTACCATTGCTACTTTTGCAAAAACATTACAAAGTGTGGCAGAGTCCAACTCTGGTTGCGATAATACGTAAGTACAGTTGAATCTTTATTGCTCAACATGATGTTTTCTACTTTATTACAAGGATATATATATATATATATATATATATATATAAGTGTGTGTGTGTGTATATATATATATATATATATATATATATATATATATATATATATATAAAACATTATTTTTTTTAACAAAACCAGAGCATTGTAGCAATTTGTCTGCATTGTAAACTAGCAACTGCAGTTTTTTTACAGTTTGAAAGAAAAAAAATTCATTTTTTTTTAAATAAAACCTGGGCGCTGTAGTGCTTGGTGCATGGTATAAACTGTAGCAATTGCTTGCTACATTTGTAGCAAGCAGTTTCATATACTTTAAAAGAAAAAATAAATAAAAGATTTGTTTCTCTCCACTGCATTAAAATCTGAAGAGGAAGGCTTGTATTTTTTTGTTTGCTGTTTTATTAAAGGGCTAGTGCATGAGGGCAGTGCCATGTATTCTGGCCATTGTGTGCCAGGAGAAGTACAAAAACAAACCATTTTTCTTTGGGGGGGGGGTGGAGGTGTGGATTGGGTTGTGTTCTGACGGAAACCTTTTGGCTTCTAGCAGTCTTGTAGAAATCCATTTATACCAAGTACACTTCTACAAAACAAAGGAAAGCTATAAGTGGTGACCAGAAAAAAAAAAAAAACAAAACAAAACACAAAGGTGGTTAAACTGTATGTCAGGGCATTAGGATATATCTTACATATTATATGAGAAAACAAATGAAAGGGATTACCTGCAGAATGAAGGACCTCTTCCCCAGTACAGTTATTAGCTCATTCGAGCCTATTTCGTCTTTTTGTATACTTCAAGTTAGCACCCATAGCTCCTTATGGCAATCAGACCTTTTTTTGCTGTGACTTCTTTAATTAATTGACTCATCAACTAATAAAAGACAGTATTAGAAAGGGCAAGGTTTTACTAACAAAATTACACTAAGACTATTAATCTAGGATGTCTTGCAGTATAGAAATTAATCACTATTTTCCACTTATTATTCATGTTTTCATATTTATACTCATATTTTCAAAACTGAGAAACTCACTCACTGTTGGTGGGGGTGGTATGGTGTGATATGTGTTAGTGGAAGACAGGAAAATTCATTGCCAATGTCCATTTATTTCACACTGTACTTAAGATATTGCTAGATGACTGTTAGTACTTTTGAAAATAAGCAATATTTATGTATTTACGTAATACTTCAAAAGCCTAGTGATTTATAAACTATTGCATGACAGCAGGTGAAATTGTAGATGTTGTTGAAGAAAACTGTCATTGATATTTGCATTGTAATTTACACATAAGTTCATAGGTTTATAGGTAAGTACTAGGCTAGATTCCCTTGATGGCCATTTTAAGCTTAGCCACTTTCCCTTTTTGTGCTCAAATTAACCTATCCAGTTTGGTCAGAGATTAGCTTTACCCACTCCATGGTCAGTAATTATATTACCCCTAATGAGAATAACTGTGATCATACCACAGATAATTTGAGTAGACCCATGCATGGGATAAACATTTAGGAGCACCCTCCATCCAGTAAAAGTACAGAGAAAAGTCTTGAGGTAAACTTTCTGTTTCCCTCCATAGATGCAAGTTGTGCTTGAATATGGAGAAGGATGAACTTTGTTTTATGTGGATGGGGAATCTATTCCAGAGCAGCTGTATCCCCAGCGAGATATAGCTGTCCCCCCAAAATATTCTCTTGATGTTGTAGAAAAGGTTTAGATCCCTTGACCAAGTGTTCATAATGTCATTTGACTTGCTGATGTGCAATAAATCCATCAGTACTGCAATGGAGCATGCCTTCTATGCCAGACACAGGTCACCTCTTAGTAGCTTCTAGGATACCAACTGTAGTAACAAGGCTTTGAATCATTCCATATAAGACACATTGGCCTTGTATCCTTTTAGTAAGATATCTACATGCAGCTTGAGAGATATTCTATTTCATTTATGTTGCTAACTATACAATTAAACATGATTTCATACTTCTGTAAAAATCTCAATAAACGTACTACGAGAGAAATTTCTTGCTGTCGTATGAAAGTTTATGAGTGGTTAACAAAACTGTTTTAATATTGTATGTCTAGGTTGTAAGGTTTCCAAGATATGACAACTTGTGAAAGTTTAGCAAAACATATAATTCTAGGTTTGTGTGCTTTGTAATATATTAGAGTATTTATGCAAAAAACTATGACTGCACTGACTGTTATTAATGTAAAGAATACCTCTTGCTGATAACATTGCTATTTGTACAGTTTTAATAGCTTTTATTGTTAACAAAATATTTATATTTGTTTATCTTACGGTTCTTAAGTTTTTTTTTTTTTTTTTCAGAAAATGGTCTGGAATGAAAGGATGTATGTAAGCCGCTAGCAGTGTGACATTTCAGATCACATAAGTGTTAAATCAATTAGGTGAGGTCCTGCTTAGAATAGTAACCATTTGAAATGTCAGGATCCAATAGAGAAAGTCCCGAAGCCTGGAGACTGAATGGCCAAAAAACAGACTTACATATACCAAGTCTGTGGTGGCCATTTCTCAGAATATTCCCTTTTCTCTAAGGTATGGTAACCTCAGATTTGGTATATATATATGTTAGGGGTTAGGGGCCTGCTCCTGCAAAAAAAAGAAAAAAGAAGTTTAAAGGAGAAGAGTGATCTTCAGGATTTGGTCTTTTCCTGAATGTTCACTCTTTTTTTTTTCAGCATGTTGGCATTCGGCATTTCAAGTGCCGACATTTCAGTAAGGGGCCACTTGGAATGATATGTCTTAGTCTATAAACTGCATCTTCAAAACATGGAAGAGGATGCCTCAAAGTAAGGCAACAAGGAGGAGATATGCTGTGCAACTGGAGTCACGTGTATTGACATCTGAGATCATTGCTGGGATGACCTTGATATAAATTAGGCATATTGATGCCCAAACGATGATATCAAGATTAAAATGATGGGATAAGTTGTTAGGTATGTGACAGAAAGGATGCAATGACCCTTAAAAGTCTTCATCAATAACTAAAAAATGATTGATTGAAAAACAGTCTATATAAATATTTTTACTAAAGAACTTGTTGACAATATACAACGTACTATCACATGATATGGTCAGAATAAAGAAAACTAGTAATGTCAAAAGTGCTGAGGGCAATCACACGTAATCCATAAGGAAAGTCAGCAACTCTTTGCACACTCTGGCAGAAAATCTAATAATGCTTCGAAGCTGGTAGTGGTCAGAATAAATTAAACTAATCTATTTACTGACATTTCTGAGTCTTTGTATTTCTTGGCATTAAATGCTGTTGGTTGACAATTAAGTCAGGTATCTTGTTACCATGACAGCATTGTCAATTTAGTAATGATACAACCGACTGTCTCATTGTACAGTAAAGCATTTTGTTAACCTCTGTGGGTGTCACTTAAGAGGTTAAAATGCTAATTAAAGGTTTATACCTTCTGTGATACTTGCATTCACTTATGTAATGCAACAGACTCTAAGTGTTATGTTACTGCTAGTACAAAATATGACTGTGAAGGAAACTTTATATTAGACATCATCAAAATATCTGGCATTGCACATCATCCATAAAAGAACATGCATTATGGACATTAGGAGTACTGCTATAACAGATGCATAATTAAAGGGATTTATTGTATTAAACAGAATCCTCTATATAAGAACCCAGTAACATTGAGCAAGTAATGTGCATACACACAAATATAGAAAAGTCCACATCCCATATGCAGAAGATTTCCTCCCCCAATCTCAATGACGTCAATATACTAAGGGCATCATCACATAACCACAGAGTAAGTATGAATACTTCAGAGTGTAAATACAACTCCCATCCCTTCTCTGAAAAGCATATAAGTAAGGCAGAGGATGGATGAAATCACCTGTGGATGATGTGGGCAGGCTTGCCCCCTGCAATAACACAACTTTTTCTCCCCTCTATATTATGGATTATATACTAGTGGTTTCTATGTTAGTGGATTTATTCAACTGATCAGCTCCTTAGAAGCTGCTAAGGCTATTATATATAGTTAGTTAACACTTTAGTGATTTACAACAGCGGGCCAGATTCCAAAAGAATTTTGCTCAGTGTGTCTGCCCTGACTCAGAAAGACTTGCAGTCAGTGTAAGTGACTTACTTTGGTATAAAGCCCGTCTATAAAAAGGCTTACTATGGGGACCAGGTTCCAAAACATCTACTCTCAGCTTACTCTTGGTGTAAGTGTTCATTTATAATGAGAAACTCTTTTGGAATTGGGGCTGATATAGTCAAAATTTGAGAAGAAGTAGAACCAAAGATCTAAAGGGAAGACAAAACAGGATGAAAGCTTGAATATCACATGTAGAAAGAACATCTGGTTATAGTGGCCAACAGATAAGATTTGACTTCAGAGTGCTCAATTCATTCACAAATAATAAATCAGCTCTTAGTGTTCATAATAACCATATATATATATAAAGCTTACATTGACTATTTCTGTCAGTATTACCAGTAGAAAGAAGCAGAATTTAGTATTTCTGGTGACAGTATGCCACAGTTTCTGTCAAGGAGCATAGTGCAATTTCAGCAAGATGAAGAAGCAGCAACAGCCCACCCACAGAAGTAAGCTGAACTCAGGTTCAGAGCTTTCATTCACTGTATTCCTATGCAATTTAAAACAAGGAAGAGAAAATGATGGAATGTACAGAAACTCCAGAACCTTAGAACTCTAGGGACTCCAAACTGCAAAAGCTACAAAAAATTTCAAGTAGAGGATAAACTTTTGGAGAAAAGCAAAAAACAATGATAATCACCATTTGCAAGTGAAATCATTACAAACCTACAAACATCAGACATACATTTGTAATACAAATGAAATACGCAAGATCAAAAGCAGCCTTATATGATGAATGCAATAATTTCTAGTGGAACAGAAAAATTATGTGGCAGATTGTGTAAGAGTGTTTAAAGAATTTTTGTTTTAATTCTATTTTCAAAAATCTGCTTGGCCACTACTTCAAACAACATTGATTTTGCCTGTCTAGAAATTTGACCTATATTACTTTTACAGATACAGTACAAGCAAAAACATCTGAAAGGATTGGTGTAACAGGGAAATTATGGACCATCCAGAGCTGTTGTGAGAACTAATGCCACAGGTGGTAGGAATGGTCTTTACCTCTCTGTAATGCACACCCAGAAGAACATTATCATACTTTGAAAAGATCTCTCAGTTTAGTTGTTTAGTATTTGTTTTGTTATTAGTAGGTATATTTTTATATCCTTGCTGTAAAATAGTTCCACTCTTTTTAGAGTTGGTATAGAATATGTAATTGTTGGTGGAGAAAAGTATTTTTGCATCCAAAATATATAAATTATATATAAGTAATAATATCTGCACATACACACACAAACATTCACACACACACACACACACACACACACACACACACACACACACACACACACACACACACACATACAAGCCCACATTGATAAAATGAATGACATACTCAAATCTCAAATAATAACAGCAATATATTTAAGCAATTGTTGTTAGACACTTCTTGTGCAAAGCATTACTACTCCCCTGGACATGCATACTGAGTCAAACTTTTTTTAACTTTTATTTTATTTGAATTTGTTTTGTTTCAGCTTATTAATTTCCTGTCTCTTCCTAAACTGCTTAATTTTCTCTTTGTGGAGATTATATTTTTTTTATTTTTAAAGGCTAGTCTTTATGACTAGACGGGTAGATACAAAGTTGCACTAGGGTTGTCATGGAAGGCCCTGCTCAATTTGAGAGGTGAGTGCTAAAGGGATTGCTTAAAAATGGCGATGGCTAGTTTCTTCCTCCAGCTTTTACTATAAGTGGACAAAAGTGAATACACTGAGGATCGGACTATGTGAACTGCATTTACCCCTTCCAAAAAAAACTGTTGCCCCATATATATATATATATCTATATATATATATATATATATATGGGTTCCTATGAGTGCAACGAAAACACATTACGTCAAATGCGTTTTCGTCGACACATGTAGAGTGAACAGGCAAATCAGTGAAGCAGCTGTTTAGCAAATTCTTTCCCTGGGGAAAAAAGTCACTTGACCATTTTGTTGTTTTGCCATGTTCTGAAGTGTAGTGTGGTCCCTTGTCCAGTATAGTTCCCGAGCGTGATTGTGCAACAGTTACTGAATTTAGGGTTAGGGTGCGGGTTAAGGTAAGTGCATATGTATGAAAGTGTTTACTGTTTTATATTTTTGTGTTAAATGTATGGTTGAGTTACAAGTGTATGTGTTTTCAGTTGTTTACATTTGTTTTGGGGGGGTAGAATTAGGGTTAAGGTAAGTGTGTATGTGTTTGGAGCTGTTTATGTAAATGTGCGAGTTACTGACCTTAGGGTTAGGGTGCAGGTTAAGGTAAGTGCATATGGTTTAAAATGTTTACTGTTTTTTTTCTTTTTCATTAAATGTATGTTTGGGTTATGTGCATATGTGTATTTAGTTGTTTACTGTTTTTTTTGGGGGGGTATAATTAGGATTGGGTATGTGTGTATGTGTTTGGAAGTGTGTAATGTGTTTTTTTTTTTTCTTTGCGGGGGTTGGAACAGCGATTTCTTTCCCCTAGGAAAGAAATCACTGTTCTTTGGATTCAACATTTTCAGCTTTCACTGAAAATGTGTCAATGTAACATCGTTCGCTGTTTTAAGTGTTCAGTGTTGCAATATAGACCCATATATATATATATATATATATATATATATATATATATATATATATATATATATATGTATAATAAGTCCATGATTGCAAGAAAAAGAAACCAAGAGTTTAAGGCAAACAAACACTTCCAGGACACCACAAATTGAAGAACAAATCATACTAAACTAATATGGTGGAGATTTTGGTGAAGATTTTGGCTTTCAAAAACCAGTAATCCCAAATGATAAAAAGTGGAATCCACAAACATTGTTGTATGCGAATATCTTCTTTAATACAGAACCAACAGAATACAAACAAGTGCTTTCACCCAGTGGTACTGGGCTTTCTCAAGTTAAGTCCATGATTGCACCAACTTGAAAAGGTGGAAATTCCCCCAAAAATCATTTCCTACGGTGGAACAATACTTGTTGATGTGTTAAACATTGGGATATTAAAACTCCAGCATTCAATCTTCTTCTACTAGTAGGTTACCCATTCCTATGTTGCTATATGTTTGGGATGTTATTCTTTAACTTTAGGGTTGCCTTTTTCTGATTTGGTAATATATTTACATTTTAGGTTTTATTGCTTTTATGACTGTGTTTTATTTGTGTCCCAGCTCAGATTCCTGTTTTTATTCTATTTGTAGTACTATTTGTATGCGGTCTTAGTAATATGTTTGAGTTGGAGATGTGCATTTCTGGTGTTTAATGTTGATTTTTTATTGATTTGGTGTTTTTGGAATATATCTTTGATATTTCCCCTGTTAATTGACTTTTCAAGATGGTGCTATTTTTTTTTTTTTGGAATTTGAAGTATATTTGGGAGATCTGTGTCTGAATGTGAGGTCCAGGTGTCCTGCACTAGCTTTCTGCCTTGCATGGAATAGATTTGAGGTAGAGGTAGCTATAACTGTGATCATTCAATTTCCCTTGCCCATTTCAAAAGCAATATATTTTGCTGGCATAAGTCTGATACCCAGAGAGGACTATATGAACCAGCCAATTAGGCTGACAACAGTCTCCAGGACCATTATCTGCCATTTATTTAAGACAAACTGAATAAGCACATGGCTAGGATATCTTATTTTGATGTAAGAATGTGTGTCTGTCTGACAGATAACTGAATCAATCCACATAATAATAAATTGAAACTGAAAAGTGCCACTTCTTCCTGAGATCACTTTCCTAATTTATACTTAAAGCTTAGAATGTATAACTTGTAAAAAATAAATCCCGTGAGGCATGGAGAAAAAAGTAGGTATTTATACATAGGATCTGTAGGTGGTTAAGTACACAGGAACATATGCCAAACAGGTGAGCTATGGTGTCCTTTCCTGATCTTAGAATCTTTGTTTATGTATTACTTTGAGGACATCTTAGTATGCTTGTGCCCTATCAGTTTTTTATCTGATAATACATTTCTATAAACACCCTGTTGTTAAACCCACCCGCTTGGTCTGACAGACTAATTACTAAAGAAAGCAGATCCCTTGCCCCTCAAAAAAAAAAAAAAAACACCTTTCCCTGCAAGAGTAGGGAACTGGTGAAAAATCTAAACATCTTAGGCATGTTAATAAACCCATAGACTCAGCTTATATTAAATGTTAAAGCAGTTACTAAGTTTCACTAGCTGGAATGTGATGCAGAAGACAGTTTCCTTAGTGGTTCTACTTGCAGCATTTCTATCAGCTTGCTGCTATCAAGGTTTTAGAATTTTTTGACACAGGCTACAGCAAACTATCCCATTTGCGTATGTTGTCTTATTAGCTAATTTCATTGCCTAACTATACTGTAGGATTGTTCTATAACAACTTTTTTTAAAAATAAGGGCTCTCACTTACCCAGTGGTGACCACATCTTTATATATAGTTTTCTTTAGAGAAATGCTTGACTCTCCACATGGTGCAGCCGGCTTCATTCTCTCTCACTATACTTGGGCTCACACCACTCCCCTTACCCTACCCCCAGTTCCCACCCACCCCCACCCCTACCACACCTAAATGAAAACCACACTGACTCCTCCCATCATTCTACACACATCTCTTACATTACTACCAAACTTCAAATAGTAAAAGTCTCCCTTCAAATGAAACACCCACTACCTATAATTACATTTTCCAATCAATAAACCCTCTACCTCCTCTTCATTTTCCACACCCCTCCCCTCAAACATTAAATACCTAACAAAAACACCAATTTCTACCGTCTTCTCTCTTACAGTCATTATAGACCATTTTTTGTATCTCATTTCTTTGTATATCCCTGTGTTCCCCAAAACATTAAAGTACCTAACAGTTAATCACCCAGTCTCAAACCAGCAACCTTCTATTCTTTTTCTTTCTTCCCATACCCACTACCTTCCATATAAACAAACTTCTTACAGTAACTACTTAAGATTTCAGTATGCTTATGCTGCTGTTCATTATAATATCCCTCTCCGCCCTTGCTCCCATTCACCTCCTACAAACATTTTTCTCTAAACACAGTAAAGACAGCTCATCATGTAGAGATGCTCAAGCTCCATAAACTTGCCATACCCATTTTATCATATGTACAAGCCTTATATACATCTCAGCCATTTACTTTACAAAAATAAATACAGAAACCTATGTTTGTTTCCCACAAAAAATAATACTTGCCATTACCTCAAACCCTAAATCTTCCCTCAACCTACCCAAAACAACTTAACATAACCCCACCATCCAACAACTACTGAATCCTAAGCCTGTATGCAATCACTTTAAGAAGCTTCTGCTACAAGCAGGCAGAGCTGCATGCCTGGATAAGCCAAACCCACCCTGACATACTAGTAATCAATGAAACTTGGCTAAAGCCTCAAATCAAAGATGAAGAGATCCTACCACCAGGCTACAATATCCTTTGTATAAACACACAAACTGCTACTTCGAAACTGGAAAAACAGGAATACTCTTCAAAAAACACATAGAGCACTGCTGTAGTTGCCACGTTTTTTTTATTAACACATTCTGGTACCTCGGCCTCACCAGCCTTCAATGGAATGAATACATATAAATCAGGCAGCATTTTATAGTCCAACACCACACTCAGTTCCACTAATAAATTAATTAATCAATTAGAAAACATTAATTAACTTTGCTTAAATACATTTCATTACAAAACAGAGATGTGCCCCCCCCCACATAGTATACACACACTTCATCATTAACAAAATAGCAAAAGTGAATTATACATACATTTTATACAGTGCATTATCAAAATTCCTATAAGTTTATTTATTAAATAATTTCATCAATTTATTTATATTAAATACTAGTAAAGATATACACTGTCCATAAGAAAATATATGAATTGCAACCTCCCTAAGCTCTATTATACTAAATAATAACATGAATATTTTTTTTTGTAAACATGTTTGTATTAATAGATATGCTGTACTACTTCACCTTAAAATATTATTTCATTGATCTATATGTGAAATATTGTGCAATTAAATCCTAATCATATTGTAAATGACAAATAAATAATAAATACTAAATACCCCACTCTATTTCTAGATTTAAACCCTTCGGGAACAAAGTGCCAAAATAAACTATTAATTTAGATTCCAACTGTACTAATTTTCTTTTAAATTAATTGCCCCCCCCCCCGAATTTTGTTCAAAATGTGGCTTTGCCAGTACACTAAAGAAAAAACTATCTAAGTGACCTCCATGTGCACTGCAAAAGTGCTGTGCCACTGGACTATCCAGTCACTTATTTCTAACTTCTCCTAGATGTTCTAAGATTCTGAGTTTAACCTTTCTCTTACCCACATACCATTTACATGGTGTGCATCCACATGCAATGATGTAGACCACACCACATAAATTACAATTAAACTAATTTTCTACAAAGAACTTTTACCATTGATTGTCCATCCATCCACATTTTTTATTTTTCCACACACCTTGCAACCCCCACATGGAAATACACCCTTCCTTTCTACTACCTCAGTTTTATTTCTCGTCCTTAATAGTTTTCTCAAATTATTAAACCTTCCATATGAAAAAACAACCTTCTCAGGGAACAAATTATCTACTACTTCATCACCACAAATAATGGGCCAAAGATCATTGACTAACTTTCTGAGTGCCCCAGAAATGTGGGAAAATTTACTAACAAAAAACAGGGGTTCAACTTTCAATTCATGCAAATTGTTTTATCAATAGCTTTTCTGCCTTGACCTGACTTTTTATTTAATCTCTCAAATCCCCTTTTACTTCCCAATTTTTCTAGGGTCTCATTAATACATTGCATGTTGTAACCTCGTTTTAACAACCTATCCTTTACCATTGCAAACTCCCTCTCTAAAATCTTTACATCACAGGTATAAGTTTATATTCTTTTGAATTCCCCATATGGTAGTGACTTGATCAAATGATCAGGATGAGCACTTCCTGCTTCCAGAAAACTGTCCGCTGCAGTTTCCTTCTGGAAAGGTTTGTACTGCAAGAAGCCATTCCCATCAACATAAAATTCAACATCCAGGAATTGCATACATTTTCTATTTGCTGTGTAGGTGAACTGTAAAATATATGTATTGCGGCCTAACAAATCCATAAACTGATCAAATTCACCAATATTTCCACTACATACAAAAATCAAATCATCTATAAATATTTTAAACATAACAACCTTATTTTTGAAAAAAATCAATTCCATAAATAAACATATTTTCAAAATATGACATAAACATGATTGCATACAAAGGGGCAAAAGAAGCCTCCTTTGCTGTCCCTTCCAATTGTAAATAAAAATTTCCCTCATAAACAAAATAATTATGCATCAAAGCAAACTCTAAAAGTTGACAAATGTATGTAGTTTTGGGTCCTTCTCCCAACATTCTCATAACTGCTTCTAGACCCATTCTGATATTGATATTGGTGTATAACGAGTTTACATCCACACAGGCAAAATACAAGTGAGGGTTCCATTGGATTTTCTTAACTTCTTCCAATATGACCCAGTAACAACCAAAAGTCAAACTAGACTATAATAACAACGAGATGACTGGGTGCACGAAGATAAGCCCAATGCAAAATAAAAGTTCCAACAGCTTTATTCGGTACAATCTCCACACAAGGAGCTCAGTAAATCCACAGGAATCAAATGCAAATGCAAACTTGGTTGAGCGCTTTCATCTGCGTAGCAGATTTCATCAGAACCAAGAGACTCATGAAACATACCCTTATATATCTAATTAGGCGCCAAAAATTAATTGATCAATCAATCTATCCACAAATCCTTACAGGATCCATGCACTGGATATATGTATTGTTGTTATTAAAAAACTTCCACACAATTGCATATAGTATATAGAAAAATGCTAGTAATATGATGAATCTATAAAAACCAAATCATAATGCTAGTGGCATAACTTATAAAATGTAACATATAGCTTATAACATGTTGAATAACTAACATGCTAAAATGTTAAGAATCCTAAATGCTAGAAACTAAATATACATATAAGAATATGCATATAAAAAATACATATAAAAAAGTACATATAAAAAATACATATGAAAAAGTACATATAAATAATCAACCACACAACCCCTATATTTATGCAAAACTATCCTACTATGTTCCTTAGATAAACCGATGTTCAAGACCCCATAAAAATCCCTATGAGTACTCAAAGGACCTGGTTTTAGGCATATAAAAAACCTTTGAAGAATTATTAAAGGACAAAATGGATGCATCCTACTACCTATATGTAGGGCCAAAATATACATCAGCAAAATGTGTCTGATACACTACTATTATCTACAAAAAATATATATATATATATATGCTAGCATACCATTAAAATGATCATCAAAAGTACAGAAAAATACTAGCTAAAATAATTAAATAAGTCAGTGGGAATAAATACAAACATTTATCATGTTATGCATAAACTATGTATTGGTGCATCTAATATATGATGGAAGAAACGAAATGCAACTATGCTTAACTATCAAAAGTGAGAAAGGGTTTAATGCTAATGTGGTCATTGAGACCAGGTTTGGTCGTGGCATCACATATCATTTGCCATTTGCTTTCAAGAAGAGATAAATAACATTTCCAGTTGCCCCCTGCGGTGGTTTGATCTATAATATCTATGATGCTGAACAGAAAGGAATGCTCACTGCCCTTATCAATAATGTGCCTACTTAATGCATTATTGGGATCTCTCTTCCTAATTCTGTATGTATGTTCATAGATTCGAGTCTTGAGCCTCCTTTCTGTTTTGCCTATATAAAATGCATCACATCCCTCACAGGTGGCAACATAGACTAATCTAGATGTATTACAATTACCTCCTTTACTATGCAAACTATTGCGAGTAATGTTGTTCAATTTCACAACCTTACCTGCATTAATGAATCTACACTGCTTGCATGATCCACATTTCCTAGTATATCTATTCCCAATAGCCTCTCTGTAGTTCGGATTTGTCCTTTCCAACATCCTTTTTATGTTGAGTGATGTTTTGTATACAAAGGTAGGGGCTTTCCCCACTGCACTACTAACCTCTTCTGATGTTCTGAAAAGATTCCAGTGTTTCAAAAGTATCTCTTTTAGGATGTTAACATATGGACTGTACGTAAGAACACAAATACAACCTACTGTTGCTCTCTTCTTCTCTTGTGATACAAAAGGCTTTCCTAATAAGGCTGGATATTTGTTCCCCCATTCTTTCATAACAAAAACTTTTATAGGTTGAATCAAACTGTCCGGATATCCCCTGTTAGAAAACATTTCATGTATGATGCTTAATTCTCTCTCCATAGTCTCCCTAGTCGAGCACATACGAGCGGCACGGATGCACTGGCCTTTAAAAATGTTTTTGAAAATGTGGGGTGGATGACAACTGTTATAATACAAGTAATCGTTCGAGAATGTTTTTTTCCTATATATTTTGCATTGAAATCCACTCTCAGTGGTGGATATATACGTATCCAAATAGGCTATACCCTGAGATTCCACCTTATACGTGATTTTAAAAAGTCAGTTGTGTTATTTAGATAATCAATGAATTCTGGTATCAGATGGGCTGGTCCATTCCATAGGACAAATAAATCATCCAAATATCGACTGTAGTAGGATACATATTTGTAATAAGAACTGGGGAACACAAACAAAGATTCCCATTCGAGCATTACCACGTTAGCAAAAACTGGGGCACAGGAAGCCCCCATGGCAACTCCTTTGCTTTGTCTGAATAATTCCCCTTGAAATTGCAGGTAATTGTGGTCAAGAATTAACCTCATCATATCTACTAACAAATTGATTTTCTCAAAACTCAACCCCGAATATCTCTTTAAACCATCAAAAAAGAAATCCAGTCCCTTCTCCCTGGGAATGCAGGAGAAGAGATCGATGACATCTATAGTTATGAAAGTTTGCCCTTTTTGCCAAATCATAGGTGTTAATCTACTCAAAAAATTCCAAGAATCTTTAATTAGATGTTCAACATTGTTGTATACTTGCTTTGTCCAAGAGTCAATAGTGACCCCGATGTTATATGTTTTGGACCTAGAACCTGAAATGATAGGTCTAAAAGGGGGTTTGTTGACATTTTTATGTATTTTCGGAATCCCTATGATTGTGGCCATCTTTGGAAATTCCGTTCTCATGAACTCATATGTTTCATTCGTAATCCTGTTATCAAGTAGAAACTCTTCAATTGCAAGGTCAATGCGCTGATAGCCAATGTTGACCTGATTGGAAGACACTTCTTCATAGTTTCCGGATTCATGCAATATGTTCAATATTTCGTGGTTGTAATCAATAGTGTTAAATAACACAATCCCTCCCCCTTTGCCCGGTTTCATAATTCTAAGGTCCCTGTTACTTATGACTGTATTTAAACACTCCCTTTCTGCCACTGAAAGGTTGTCCTGTAGATTGACAGAAGATTGTGAAACTTGTTTCTTGGTTTGGTTCGAAAACCAGTATATGTCATTGGCAACCAATTTTTCGTATTGGGCTACAATGGGGTTGTATCCTGGGACATAGGTACTTTTCCTTTTCAGTCTAACCTGATAACCATCATCATACTGCACCATATTGTCATCGTAGTTGGTATCCTTAAATTGAATGGCCAAGTTCATTCTTCTACAAAATAATTTGGTCTCCTTTATAGTATCAAAAATATTGAACTTGGTGGTGGGAATGAATTTCATCCCTTTACAAAATAAGGTGCAAAATTCCTCGGAAATGGCAGTGTCTGTGTAATTATATACCTGCATGCCCTTAAATGACTGTATAATAACAGATTTGACGTAAGTATTTGTGGAGCATGTAGAAATATCAGGTTTATTTAACTGGGGACCACTGGACTCAGGTCTAACATGACCCGCCTGTAAAGTAGAATCATGATTTAAAATCTCTTCCTGTAAATTTTGGGTGCTGGATGAAATCGTCCCCCCTGAAAATTCTGATCATCCTCCAATCTCCATGTGTCGTTCCTTTCCCTTCTATAAGTCTCTTTACCTTTGTTAGGTCTACTCACATTACTCCTATTCTGGGGCCACACATATACTCTCTGCTGCTTATACAACATAATATTTCTATCAATTTTGCCTTTCTTTCTATTCACAATATTGTTCACCTTGTATTCCACTGTACTGAACTGTTTGTGGTACAAGTCACACCATTGATCAAAATGTTCATCCTGCAATATTTCTTCGTTTAATGTATCAATCTCATTGGTTAAATGAACCAGTTTTTCCTCATTGCATTTAATCAGTTTCTCCATATATAAAATACCAAACTGGTCAAACAACTTGTTAAATTCATGTACCACATTCTCAGAATATTCCAACCCCAATGGTAATTTAAAAAATCGTAACCCCTTGGGTATAATACCTAAACCAATACTTTGTGTTAAATAAGAATTGTCAACTTTAATGCTTTTGGCCTGCAAGAGCCTCTTGCCTAAAGTATATATCTTCTGCTTAATATTGCCCTCCTCAGGTCTGGTCGGGGTTCTGTTAAAATCATAGCAATTTTCATTTTGCATAAACACTACATCCCTATCGATGAATTTGTTAACATCAAACTGTTTAAAACATTTATCATTCACTGCATGTCCACTTTTCTTATTTTTTACACTTTGTGAGTCTTTGGGGCTAGACCTTATTTTTTTAGAGTTATTGTTTGTAACAGTACCTTTATGTGACTCATGCCGCTGGGCCACCAACGAATAGGTTTTCACATCTTTCCTTTTAGGTTTAGCCCCCAATCTCTGCGATTCGTCATCTAAATGGAACAAGCTGAAGTCGAAAGTACAATCAGCATCCAAAGAAATATTCAGGTGGTTATCCTCCACACTTGCTTCCTTTAGGTTCAGTCTGTATGACCGCTTATGTGCCTCCCCTTCGGAAAACGAACCTTTAGTGTGATGGGGTTGTGCATTCGGTATTTCGGATGAACTGTTTAAATTGAGTTCAGAATCCGTTCTACGTTTCTGCCTGTCTCGGTCGTTCGCCTCGGCAGATTCAACACTTCCGTTGCAGGCAGTTACCTCGTCCCCTCCGTTACGAACCCTCAGTGCCTGTTCTTTGTCCAAATTGGTAAGCAACGAAAACTTGCTTACCATATCCAACAGTTTTGCGACGTCAGCCTGTAAAGACGTAACCTCCGCTCTTAAAGAGACAAGCTCTTCTCGATCAGTAAGAGCCGGCGAACCCTCGGGCACTTCAGCCATCACGAAATCAGACCCAGTAACAACCAAAAGTCAAACTAGACTATAATAACAACGAGATGACTGGGTGCATGAAGATAAGCCCAATGCAAAATAAAAGTTACAACTGCTTTATTCGGTACAATCTCCACACAAGGAGCTCAGTAAATCCACAGGAATCAAATGCAAATGCAAACTTGGTTGAGCGCTTTCATCTGCATAGCAGATTTCATCAGAACCAAGAGACTCATGAAACATACCCTTATATATCTAATTAGGCGCCAAAAATTAATTGATCAATCAATCTATCCACAAATCCTTACAGGATCCATGCACTGGATATATGTATAGTTGTTATTAAAAAACTTCCACACAATTGCATATAGTATATAGATAGCATTTGCATTTGATTCCTGTGGATTTACTGAGCTCCTTGTGTGGAGATTGTACCGAATAAAGCTGTTGGAACTTTTATTTTGCATTGGGCTTATCTTCGTGCACCCAGTCATCTCGTTGTTCTTCCAATATGAGCCATATTTTTGATGTAAGATTATATCCTTGGGAGATATGGCAATCCAGAAAAATCCCTACATTTTGTAAAAATGAACCCACCCCTGAGACAGTAGGTCTACCAGGGGGGTTTTCTAGACACTTATGAATTTTTGGGATAACAAAAAACATAGCATCTTTAGGAGATTTTGCATACAACTTTTTAACATCTCCACCAGAAAAAAATCCCAGTCTCTCTCCCCTTTCCAAAAGTTCTAACAAGGAATTATTAAATTCCATTACTGGATTGCAACTCAATTTTCGATACACCTTGACATCTTTTAACAAATCCAAAGCCATGTTGCTGTAATCCTTTTTATTCAAAATTACCCAATTCCCTCCTTTATCTGCCTGTGTGAATGCAAACTGAACAGTCACAGTTCAAAGTTGTTTCAGAGCTAACCATTGAGCTTTATCCAAATTCCATGATTTTGACCCAGATAAGCATCTGTTGTATGCAAATTCCACCTGTTTACATAATACACTTTCAAAAATATTAATAACGTGAGTGCTTCTTGGGGACATGAAAGGACTAACATATGGCACTTTGGGTACTGTTAATTTACTATACCCAGTTAAAAAACCTTCATTTGTATTACTTTCATCCTTTGAATCTTCACTTTCCTCATCCCAAAAAACTAAAGGATTTTCATGCACTGAAATGTCTAACAAAGAATTGTCCTCAGTTTCAATATTTACATTAGTTAATACACAAACATCGTTTTTAAACAAACATTTTGTTTTTTAACACCAAAAACACCCTCAGATTTAGCTTCCTACAGAAAACTTTGATCTCCTTTATTATATTCACCAATGAAGGAAAAACTGTAGGCATATATTTCGTGCGTTTGACCAAAACACTTTCCATTGCTTTAGTAAAAACTAAATCCGATAAATTAACAATTTCCAAGTTATTTCTTACTTGATTCACATTTTCTAACATTACATCTGAATCAAATTTCTTAAACATAGAGCCAACAGGTTGACTAAAATTAAAGTTCATCTTCTGCTGTGAAGTGTTGGTGCCATGGTACTCGGGGAGATTCAAGTCTGTTAAATTTTTAAAACATACCTCTGACTGTCTCTCACGACAGTTTACTTCTTTCTCCCCTTTCCCTGCAACCTTCCTCCTTTGCTCTTCCCTCGTTTCTGGTCTTCCATTGAATCACCCTCTGCCATGGATGAAACATAGTTTGCATGGTATGTATACAATTTTTCCTGGGTAGACTTAATGCCAAAGAATATTTCGTAAGTTTTTTGTCTGATTCATTATTAAATATCTTGAGTGCTTAACTGATGTATGAAATGCTTTTTACATGCTGTAGTATTCCAATATTCTAAAGAATTAAGCTAACAATAATATAGTCCTCAAACTGAATGTGATGATGCAAAGATGTGGAAGGGGTGGGATTATGCATATACATGCTAAAGGCTGAATTTTATGAACTTGAAACCTAGAGTACTCTGATGCTCTGGAAATGTTTATTTGAAGATACTCATGCAGACTTTGTTTTTCATTTGGACTATAACACTAGGGAATATTGATATTCCAATGCCTCATCAGTAGAAAAATTGTTTTGTTAAGCAACCCTTACTTCTTTTAAATGCTACTATTCTTCAGTAACAAATAAATAAATACAACTCTATGGACCATGGTGGCTTTTGCCTCACAACTAATTGTCTATCATTCATATATCATCAGATCATCAGTTGTTGCTAAATAGCTGGTAAATGTCAGTCTATATTACATATTACCATCTGAGACGTTGACTACAGAAATGAGAAAAAGAGATAAAAACAGAAAAGTCAAAGCCAATTTAACTATCAGATGCAGCATCATAATATTAACATCACATTTAACTGTCACTGTTGCATCTTATTGAATTGCTTAATATCATGGATTGTCAAATAATGGGTAGAGGTACAGAGTGTACAACTTCTGAAACTGCGTTAAGTGATGGGGAAGGGACATAGTGTATACATTCTGAAACTGAATAACGTAACACAAGCTCATAACTCTGTTTTCTGAACATATGCATGATGTATATTGTTCTGTTTGCTGTGGTAAAGATTAACATTTTAACATAGTTTGTACAGAAAAGGACAATCTTACCATTTATTTTTATAGTGTTTATTACTATGTGAAAATATTTTGTATCCCTACCTATTTTGTGATGCTCAAGTGTGAAAATTCTACCTTCTATGGAAAAAGTACTAGTAACCCACAAAAGCAATAAAATGTATTTCTGGATCTGGATCTATATATACTTTGCAGTATAATTAAGGGGGCTTATATTTTATTTTTGAAAATAATAAAAATCCAGTGACTTGCTAACATTATTTTTTATGCTGTACTGTCACTAATACTCATTATGCATGTACTTAATGAACACATTGGGTTAGTAAATACTGTGAGCTTCATGCATTTTTGATGCATTCTACTGACATTGTTGGGGTTCTAACAACACCAAATAGCTTACTGTCCTTTTATATGTTATCTTCTACTCATCATCCCATGCTCACCAAGCAGTCTTCTCTACTTTTGTTTAATCTTTGTTTTGGGCAGGTGGAAGAAGGAGCTGCATTGCTGGGATAGAATCCCATACATTGCTGTTCTGCAGTAGTAAAGTTGTTTTTTATACAATGCCCTCAGTGCCCACATGCAGTGATAGTTTATGCAGTATTATATTATACATCTAAAAGCACATTCAAACAAAGCCCAACATCTATTGGTATTGTACCCCTCAGTGTGTTTGCCCACATACAACAGTGTCTCATAGATTATTGGTGGACATGGAGTACCACAAAAATACCCAGTTCTTGACCAAAAAAACAGCATAAACAAGCTGACCCCCCCCCCCCCAATAGGCTGCCTTCTGTATGAACTATATCATTAGATGCATAGATGCCATTGTTCCTTCTGTGTGAAATGGCATCATTCAGCCACATACTTTGAGCTTCTTTTTATGGGGTATTGACAGCATCAAGGGTCTAGTTTAGGATTATAAGATCATACACACCATTGTTTGCATCTATGCTGCAATATCTACAGAGCAGAGGGATGCTTTTTGTAGTTTATAGGTTTATAGGTTCATAGGTGTGTACTAGGCTATTGGCCCTGGAGCCTATGTAAGCCTATCCCAAAAATATTCCCTTGCTTCTTGCTGCCCAATGTTAGTTCCCAGTGCCCCTATCGAGCAAGGACACTGAAGTGATCCCTGGGGTGAATTTTCTAATGTCCATCCACTCGTCAAGATTTCTCTTGAAGAGGGCTAGTGCTCTGCTTGACGTGAATGGGAAGTCTGTTCCAGAGCATGGGTAGTCTCTGGATTAGGAAACTGTCCCTCCAGCATGTTCTGTTTATTGTGGTAATGAGGCTGAGGTCACTGGAGTGTGTGACATAGAGGGATTGGGATTTCTTCAGATTTAGCATATCTAACAGCTCTGGGTCAAACATGGCTTTGTAGGTCAAGCAGAGATCGCTTCTAAGTAAGCGATATGAGATAGATATTGCAATACCAAAGGAATGCTGTGTTGGCAATAAACATTTAAGGATCAAGCAAGCATTCAAAGCATTGATATATCCCCTGTGCAATATATATTTTATGTCACCCTGCCACTACATTAAATACTATCCATTTCCTTAACACAGCTAGTTCTTCATCTGTCTATATCACCATGACCTCAAAAGTTGCCCTCACAATTTCAGCAGTTTAACTCACAAAAAATATGAAAAGTTACTTCTGAGACAATCAGTAGCCCAGCAGGCTTACTCATATATTAACAAATTGTATTTAGTTGGATAATCTTTTTTTGTTTTTTTTCCCCAATTTTTTGAAGGTATACTCAATTTTTTCAAATTGTAAGTTAGTAAAAATTGAAGAGTGCTGAAGTGCGGTTTTCAATACTGCATATGTAAGGTGTTGTTGTGAGATTTACTTAGTTACTATGTTGTTAATCTAGTTAGTACAAAACAGTGCTA